>NC_056733.1:1487998038-1488110538 GCF_019279795.1 Protopterus annectens | reverse complement strand
CGCTCTTGGCTGTGGCCAAGTACCCTTTTTCTTAATCAGAGAAATTTTTTGCAAAAAAGCTATTTTAATAGCTATTGTGTGTTCTTGTATTGTCTTGTGGAAAAGTTGTTTTCTGTGGTATCCCACTAGCTGTTTCCAACGGGCTAGGCCCACTTTCAGTTAGAGGACCTAGTCTGTCCCCTTGCTTTCCTTGTGTCATAAAAGTTTATCGGGACTAAAAAATGTTTAAATTAGAGGTATTAGTCCTTCCCCCCTGGTCTTTGTGTCTAGAATCGTTTAACTTGGAGATCTTGTGGTATTCTGTTTGTTGTAGGCTTTTTCCTGCTTAGTGACTGACTGTTGGTCCATTTATTCAGTGGTTAATTTTTGTTGGTGCTTAATTGTTGGTTAACTATGTCCAAATATACTAAGGAGCACAATACCTCGGGCTTCAAGAAATGCTCTAGGTGCAGTTATAAAATGTCCATTACCGATGGACACACTGTCTGTGTGTATTGTCTGGGAGCGATTCATCTCCAGGAGTCCATACAGCTTCTGTCATGCCTTTAGTCTGCAAGTTGTTAAGGAAAGGAAGAATAAATTGATTGTGAAGGGACTTCTGAAACCCTCCTTCAAGGAGGGTCTGGAGAGTGCTTCCAGCTCTAAGGCAAAATCCTCTAAATCAAAAAAGAGATTTCCGGCTCCATCAGTCTCCTCGGAGTCACCGGAGAAAATAGTCTGCTTCGACATCCTCTGCTCCATTGTCCTCGGGGCTGCAGGAAGTGTCAGTTGTTATGGACCCTGCTTCGGCTCCAATCTTCTTGGAACCTGTTCGGAGCCGATCGCCTAGCATTGGGCCAGTATCCCCTCCTCGCAGGTCCCCTTCAGAGAGGATGTCTCTATCGCCTACTCTATCCTCCAAATCTTCCAGGACCTTATCAGATGTGGACGTAGATAGAATGGTGCAGAGACTCCTTCAGTCACTGGTTCTGGCAAAATTGTTCTCTGCTCCGACCCAGTCTGCTCCAGAGCCGGTCCCTCAACCTGCTTCGATATTTCCTCCTCCGAGCACATCTCAGCTTTCGGAGCCGGAGTGCTCGGCCCTGTGTGATGTCCCTAGGTTGGTTCCGACAGCCCCTCCTGGCTTATCGGTGCCGTCGTCAGCTCCGACCCCGTTGGCGCCGTCCACGGGGTTCAGGACTCAGGATTCTTCGGTCGGACCCAAGGGAGAGGCTTCGGGACACCTCTCAGCTCCTAGTCTACCTCTCGGTGCTTCAGCGTGGGGAAGTTTGACTGTCGTGGCTTTGGAGGCTGGTCGTTCTTTGGACTCGGGCGGACCAGCCTTCGAGGCCATGCGGAGTGCACTGGCCAGGTCGTCAGCGGCATCATGCGGGTCGGTCATTCTGTCCCCTACTACACCAGTGCAGGTCTCCGATCGCCATCTATCTCTAGACAGCGGAGCCCCAAAGCCTCGGGGTAACCCCATGAGTGGTCCCCACATTTCTGAGGGCCCCTCAGAGTTTTTGTCTGAGGAGCCACCCGGAAAGAAGACGTGCAAGAGGAGGCACATAGATTCACAGGATGAGTCTCTCATATCAGACACCAACCTCGAGGAATCGGAGGGGTCCCCTAAGTCATCCTCTGAGGATGTTTCTTTGTCTGACATCCTAGAGATTTTGAAACAAAGAGATGACTGGCCATCCAAAGCCCCCTCCGAGGAGGAGTCTGTCTTCCTGAAGGCCTTTGGTGCTCAGCCCTCCACCTCCTGGGTATCTCCACCCTTCGAGCTTCTGGATTTGGTTTGTCAAAGGGTGTGGGAAACCCCTGACTCTCTGGAACCAGTCCCCAGGAGACCCAATAAATTTTTGTCTGCTCCTCCTGATAAGGAATTTATGTCCAAGGGAGTCCCCTGTGGATGCCATGGTGGTGGCAGCTGCCACTCGGAAGGAATTAGCCGAGACTACTTCCACCGTCCATCCCCCTAACAAGGAGTCTAGGACCATGGACCGGTACGGGATGCATACTTTTTCTTCAGCGACCTTTACCTTACGGTCACTGAATTATTTATCACACTTTACTCAGCTCCAGAGAGATCTCCTCAAGGAGCTTGGAGATCTCATGGGTAACGTTTCTGAGGCGGTAGCCCAATCGGCCAACGCTCAGATGTCTACCCTCATTTCCCTTGCAAACTCCTCCATGAGGTTAATCTCCTATGCAGATGAAGGAGAGGGCAGCGTTCAGGAGTTGCTCTTAGGAGGCAGGCCAGGATGCGCCTTTGTCATTTCGCGGAGGCCTTCAAGTCTTCATTCACCGACGCTCCTTTTGATGGTTCCTCCTTGTTCGGAACCAAGGTGAAAGACACTCTCACCAGGTGCGAGCAGGAGGGAAAAACTCTGTCTGCTGTAGGAGTCCGTTTTTCCCTTCCCTCTAGGCCTTATCCCAAGGCCCAGAGGGGTGGCAAAATGTGGTTCAAGAAATCACAAAGGTATTTTCCCAGTGCACAAGGTGAGCCCCCCCTCCAGAGGCAGGGGAGGGGGTGGTTATTCAGGGAGATGCCGCCCTAGGGGCAGAGGAGGCCCCTGCAACTCGGGAGACCGTGATTCCTTTTGTGGTTCTCGCTACCACCGCTCCTGATGGGAGGCCCGACTGTGCGTTTCCGGAGCCAGTCGGGGGTCGAATCTCATTATACCCGGAGGCCTGGCAAGACATCACCCAGGACCAATGGGTTCTACGAATAATTTCCGGAGGATATGTCACCCCCTTCTTGTCAAATCCCCCTCCAATCAAGAAAATCCCGGATGTTCCACCACAGTCAAAGGGATTACGCAACTTCAGAAGTTTCAAAGCTGCTAGAAAAGGGAGCCATCCAACATGTCCCCTCAGACCAGATCGGATTAGGGATTTACTCCAGATTCTTTTTGGTGCCAAAAAGGACAGGGGACCTGAGACCCATATTGGATCTCAGTCAGTTGAACACCCATGTGCAAAAGTCCAAGTTCCGAATGGTCACATTACAATCTATTCTTCCATTGTTGGGAAAAAAAGTGTGGATGTGCTCCATCGACCTCAAGGATGCTTACTACCACATAAAGATGGACAGGGCATCCAGAAGTCACCTACACTTCCGGCTGGGAGCCAGTCATTTTCAGTTTCGAGCCCTGCCCTTTGGTCTCACCACAGCCCCCAGGGTGTTTACTAAATGCATGGCAGTGGTGATTGCTCACTTGAGACATCAGGGATTCCAAGTGTTTCCGTATCTGGACGACTGGCTCCTTACTGCTACCACCAGGCATCTACTACATCAGACCAGGGATGCTACTTTCAATCTATGTCAACAGTTGGGCATCACATTGAACTGGGAAAAATCTGCCTTGTTGCCCTCACAGCTTGTCACTTTTATAGGCGCCGAACTAGACACTGTCCTCATGCGGGCGTTTCTACCACAGGAAAGAATCAGAGTCCTACAACAACAAGTTCACACCTTGCTCCCTCTGAGAAGAGCGAAGGCAAGATGGGTCCTCCGACTGTTGGGGACAATGGCTGCTACGATTGTTAGTCCCTCTGGCAAGGGTACATATGAGGCTCCTTCAGTGGCTACTCTTTGCCCAGTGGTCTCTTCAACGTCTTCCACTTTCTCACCCTATTCTACTCTGACAGGTGCAAACAGGATCTCAGTTGGTGGCTTCGCACCGACAACCTGAATGCGGGAAAACCCTTCATTCCTGCGCCCCCGTTTGCTACGGTGACCACGGATGCCTCCCAGATGGGGTGGGGGGCATTATCTAGGCAGGACAGTCCAAGGCACGTGGCAAGAGCATGAGATGCATCTGCATATCAGTGTTCTGGAGATGAGAGCTGTGCTACTAGCGTTGCAAGCACTTGAGTTTTCTTCCTCTCGGGACTATTGCACTCCACTCAGACAATATGTCAGTGGTGTGGTATCTCAACAAGCAGGGAGGAACCAAGTCTTTTCCCCTTTGCAGAGAGGCCATGCGAGTGTGGCAGTGGGCAGTGTCTTCCCAACGTTTTCTGGTGGCAGCGCACATTCCGGGGAAATGTGATCGCAGACAGGCTAAGCAGAGCTATTTTGATGCCTTACGAGTGGTCCCTGAACTGTCAAATTGCGGAACAGATCTTCCGCAGCTGGGGTCAGCCTTGCTGCAACCTTTTTGCCAGCCCCCTCAATGCCAAATGCAGCAGCTACTTCACATTGATCTCCCCTCAGGGGGAGTCACCCAGGGATGCCCTAGTCCACGATTGGCCCTCCGGTCTACTATATGCCTTCCCTCCGGTCCCCTTGCTGTCAAAGGTTATTCAGAAAGCGCAATCCTTGGGAAGCAGAATGATTCTGATTGCCCCACAATGGCCTCGTCAAATTTGGTTCCCCTTTCTCCATCCCTATCTCATGGACGCTCCTTGGATTCTGGACCCACAACCAGACTTACTGACACACGTCAGGGCAGCTCCATCCCTCTCTTCGAACCCTCCGGTTGAAAGCCTGGCTACTCCACTTCCGTCATTAGTTAGGCTTCATCATTTTTCGCCGGAGGTGGTTCATATTTTATCTTCCTCTCATAAGCCCTCGACCAGGAAGATTTATTACAGCAAATGAAAGAGGTTTTCAATCTGGGCGCATGCCAAAAAGATTGACCCTTACACAGCTCCAATTTCTTCTGTATTGGAGTTCTTGTCTATGCTCTTTATCCAGGGTTCAGCGGCCGCAACCATTAAAGTCCAATTGGCAGCGATTTCTACCTTTCGTGTCACAGACGAGCCTATCCTGATGGCACATAAGACTCTGTAAGGTTTTCCTGAAGGGCACTTAGGTTCCTCCAGTATCAGAACTTGTTCTGCCTTGGGACTTTAACTTTGTTCTATATCGTCTTACTTCACCCCCCTTTGAGTCTGCAGCAACTTGCGATGTAAAATTCTTAACTTGGAAGACTGTCTTTTTAGTAGCCGTCATGTCAACCAGACGTGTTTCGGAGCTTCAAGCTTTATCAATTAAACCCCCTTATTTGATTTTTCATAAGAACAGGGTTTCTCTCAGACCAAACCCCTCTTTTCTTCCCAAAGTGGTGTCAATCAGTAACCTTAATCCATCTATTGAATTGCCAGTATTTTTTTTCCCAGTTCTCAAACAAGGCAGAATTCAAATTTCATCAATTGGATGTGCACAGACAATTACGTTTTTATTTACACAGAACGAAAGACCTCAGAAAATCTGTTCAGTTTGTTTCGTTTTCGGAAAACAGAATTGGGTGTCTTGTTTCCAAAGTCACTTTGTCCAGGTGGATTTCCAGTTGCATTTCTTTCATTTATTCCTCAGGGGGTAAAGATTTACCGTTCCGGGTGAAGGCTCGCTCTACTCGGTCTGCATCTACATCTACAGCTTTTCAGGCCAAAATGTCTATGGATGATGTTTGTGCTGCGGCTACTTGGGCATCTCCTCACACCTTTGTTACTCATTACAAGTTGGATGTGGTATCTAGGGGCAGGTCTTCCTTTGGTTCCACAGTGCTCAGGAGTATTTTCCACTGAGCCTCCCAGGATTTAGGTGCTGGGGACGCTGTCCCACTGGTAAGAATGTAGGCGAGATTGGACTACATAACATCAAGAAGTTATGTACTCACCATAACGTTTGATGTATGTAGTCCAGCTCACCTCACATTCTTACTTACCCCCCTCCTTCCCCCGTCCTGGAGAATCTGGAGGTTAGGTCTGGTTTCAGAGCTCCCTTCATTCTTGGTTTGTTCTTCCTTTCCTTAGGTGGTGTTATGCATGGAGAATGAGAGCTGGTGCTCACAGTAAACTAGATATGGGGATACAGAGCAGTGCAGCATGGGATACCATCTTAGCCCAGCCAATAGAAAGACTTCGAGCTAAAAAAGTTTGGCCGAGTTGGAGCCGACATTCGGCTCCGAAACCACAGGTAAGAATGTGAGGCGAGATGGACTACATACATCGAACGTTATGGTGAGTACATAACTTCTTGTCTTCCCTGGCTGTCCCTATCTAGAGAACCAGAGGTTAAAACTATTGGCCCAGGGTAGCATGGTGGAATCTTTTAACCCAGATGTACCATAACGTAAGAAGAAGGCCAAAAAAATCTCAGCTGGATTCTTTGGCTGTCCAGCCTCCAGTGGATGTTTCTCTAGAAATGGGTGATAGCTCTCTAGGCCATCTAGTGACTACATCAGATTCCTCTGCTGCAACCCCATTGGAGGCTGGCATGGCTCCTTCTTTTTTCACATCCTCTGAGGCTTTGAAGGCGTCTGTTCCAGATGTTGAGGGAAACTTCAGTTGATTATCGTGGACGCTTCTAGAGGGATTTCACACATTCTGGTGCAAGAAGAATTTCTGGGTACTCTTATTGAATCATTTCAAGGGTCGGAACCTCCGGTGTTTGTTAGGGCTGACGTCCCTATCTTGAAAAAGAAGAAGACTAAGCATACTTCTGTATGCCCTAAGGATCCTCAAGGGGAATAGCAGGACTTTTCTCAGGGCCTGTTTAATGAATTAATGACCTTGAAGCCTCCCCAAGGGATTTCTTTACCTTCTCCCCCTTTGACTTCAGCTTCTTCCAAATGGACTAGGGAAGCTGATACCTCAGATGAGGATGCAGAGTCTGATGATGGGTCTTTGTCTTACTCTTCCCAGATGCCTTTGGCTTATGGTTCTGATGAAGAAGAGTCCATTAGTCCTGAGTCTCCTTTTGAGGAATTGTCTTTTGGAGACACTTTTGCTAGAGTGATGGAATACTTTGTGGGATTCTTCTCCAGTGTCTAATATGCAGAAAAGGTATTATGAGCTGCTTCAGGTGGACACTCGTAAACCTTCTGCACTACCTCCTCTGTTGGCTGCTTTGTTAGACATCTTTACAGCTGCTACTGAGTCTTCTGATTCTCAGCCTCCTGCTCCAAAGAAACATGACTGGTCCTCTCATCTTCCTGAGGATTGTCAATTCTTACTTAATTGCCCTTCTGCTGACCCTGCTGTGGTGTCATTCTCCTCTGACAAGCTTTGTAAACTTTTGCCCTCTTCCAAACTTCTGCCTTCAGGTAAGTATAGAAGAGCAATAGGGAGAACTGATAAGGTTTATACTGCTTCTAATTTGGCCTTTTGGGCCATCCGTTACCAGACCCACATGACCAGTTATGCTCTGGCTTTGATTGCCCAGGCCTGTCAGATTATTTCCCATCTCCCTGATTTTGAAACAAAATATTCTGCTGTGTTTATTTTGGGTTCTACCTTTCAGGTGGCTTGCCACTCTCTCAAGTGCAGCTATGATGCTGCTGATGCCTTTTCCAGAGCTACTGCCTTTGGGTCATTCATGAGACATTATTCTTGGCTTTGCCTGCAGTCATTACCTGAAAGCAGTAAAGCCAAGGTGCTTGATGCTCCTTTGGGTAACAAAAATCTCTTTTAGACTGCGTCTGTTGCTTCTGATATGTTTAAAGCTTTGCAGGACCTTAAGCATACTTTTGTGTCCCCTATCCCTTCGTTTCAGAGAAACTATCCTACTAGATCTGCTTTTGTTCACAGTCAGCCTCGTCAGACCACTAAAGGTGGGCTCCTTTAGTGGTAGGCAAGCTTCTCCCGCTAAGTCTTCTCAGGCTGCTGTGGTTCAGCAGCTTCATTTTCTGGCAAGAGTGCTTCTCTTTGACCTCTTGCCCCCTCCCCCACCTTGTTCAGGTTCCCTTGCCCCTTCAGCTCTCCCTCTGCCTTACAAATTGGTGTCTCATCACCTCACATTCATGGGCTCTATCTATCATTCATCAGGATTACTTGATGGTGTGAAGTCTCTCCCTCTTTTTCAGGGATTCCCCAACCTCCTGTAGAACAATTTCTCCATTTCTTAGAGGTCTTTGGGTCCCTGGTGGACCAGGGAACTATTCAACCTGTCCCTCCTTCACAAGTAGAAAGGGGATTTTACTCCAGGATGTTCCTGGTCGCTAGAAAGGAGAGTACTTGGAGACTTGTTCTGGATCTCTCCTTGCTCAACACCTTTCTCAGGGTTTCCTCTTGTACTACCCCAGGCTTTTCTGGTGTTCATAAGTTCATAGATCATATACGTCCTTGGATATGAAGGATGCTTACCTTCATATTCCTATTCACCCTCTTTTCAGGAAGTTTTTACATTTCTCTGTTTCTTCCTCTCATTTTAATTTCTCTGCTTTGCTCTTTGGTCTCTCTAGTGCTGTAAAAGTATTCACAAAATGCCTAGCTCCTCTGATTGTCTTTTGCAGGCTCCAAGGCATTCAGATTTTTCCTTATCTAAATGACCTGTTGATTTAGGCACCTTCTCCCAGTTGCCTTTTATAGGATCTGGAGTTTACCACATCTCTCCTTCAAAATCGAAGGTTCACTATCAACTTCCAAAAGTCTGTACTGACTCCCTGTCAGGATCATGTGTATCTGGGTTGCAGGATTCAGACAGTACCAATGTTCAACTCTCTTCCACCTCCAAAAGTTCTGTCCTTGGCATCTTTTTTTTTTCAGTCTGTTCTTACTCTGCCTGCTATTCCAGAAAGTGTGTGCCTTCAAGCCCTGAGATTCATGGACACTTCTACTCCAGTGCTACCTTTTGCCAGACTGCACATGTGGAAGCTTCAGTGGTACCTCAAGTCAGTTTGGCTTTACCACCTTCTGGATTTCAGAGTGCCTCTCTTTCCTGGTCTAAAGTGGGAATTTGGTGGATTCAGCAACTTAGCCTTAACCCAGGCCTGCCTTTTCAGCCTGTGGTTCCTTCTCAAGAAATGTTCACCAAAGCCTCAGAGAATGGGTTTGGTGGCTTCCTGTGGTCACCTGAAAGTTCTAGGTGTCTGTCCCCCATCAAAGTTCAGACCATATCAACATCAGAGAGATGAGAGCTGTGATTCTGGCCCTTCAAGCTTTTCAACGCATGTTCTCTCCAGGCCCTCTGTAGGTTTACACGAACAACACCACAGTGATGTGCTATGTCAACAAGCAGGGGGGACAAAGTTTTACCTTCTCTGTAGGCTATCACATCAGGCCTGGGATACGTCAGTTATCTCTTCAAGCAGTATATATTCCTTCAGAGCACAATCAAGCGGCAGACTTTTTGAGCAGGTCCAAAACACAAATTCTCAGAGAAAGAAAGGTGAATACTCCATGACAATCAAAGCAAACCACGTGATGATCACTTTAAATAACTATAAATCCACAACTGCAATGAAGGAACGACTTCTTTATTCAGCAAGTAAGCGCTTTCACGTCTCCCTGGATGCTTCATCAGACTTAAAACAAACGCCAACATTGAAAGCTATTTAAATATCACATTGAACATCCTAAGAACCAATAAAATGTCTCACAATGAACACCTGACAGAATGAGACAGCATTCTTAAAATTACTATTGTTCTAGAGTTAAGAAACAATTTCTTATAATAGCTACCATTTATGTATATTTCTCTTAACTAAGAGACAATACATAATCCTAAAGAACATTAGTTTAATAAATCTAATACAAAAAACAGCTGTGCATACTATAAAAAGTTACTATACAAATGCTTAAAAAGTGTGCTAAAAATAACCAATACTACATTATAAATACATAAAAAAGAAAGGGAATCACTAAAAAAAGAGAAGAGGATATCACTAAAAAAAGGGGGGGAGAAGAAGAGAGAACGGAAAGGAGGTTTTGAGAGACATATATCTTACAATAATACCAAGCGCATTCCTATTCAATGCCTTACAGATTTATCCAAATAAAAAACTTATCTCAAAAAGGAAGCCATAGACACCTGTATGGCCTGAAGATACCAAACATTTTTATTATTATTTGTATTCATTATTATTAATGTCTCAAAGTTTGTCCAAGAGGAATGGTTTTAATGTAAGCCTATCATTCAAGCCATGCCCTTTATCAGCAGATAACCTAATTATCCACTTAGCTTCCTCTTTCTCCGTATAATTACTTATGTTCCCTAACCTTTCTGTACCATGTATGTATTCCAAAACCATAAATCTAAATGTATGTGTCGTATCATTACATAAAACATGGTTAGCTAGAGCATTGCATTCAGTGGCAACAGTTGAAGTTAGATACGAGTTATAGCTATATGAAACTTCTTATAGAGCAGTACAGTATCATAGAGGAAGAGTTTCTTAAAGAAGCTTAACTTCCATCTTAACACATCAACAAAAAGAAGATTTCTTAGCAGAATTAGCGACTACTTTAACTGCGCTAGAAAACAGATTGCTACAGGCTAAGAAAAGAAAATTAGAGAGAGACTGCCTTGATTTTTCAAAGGGGAATGTCTTTTCTTGGCCGAGGGAATCCATTCGACCTAATAATGCGGTGACAACAACTAGCATTACACAATCATTGACCTTCGGTCCCTTCAACTTCCGGTAAAGTGACATCATTTCCATCATGTAGAGTTGATAAAGGACCGCTTGATGAAGCGTGTTCCTCTAAAGACTCCGCTAATGACTCTAGTAATTCAGCAGTACGGAATGAGCAAATCGTACGGAGAAAAACGACACAAATGATGGAACAAACACCTCAACAGGTAAATGATGAAGTGACTGGTCTCCATTTTCCACTACCTTTTCGAGCAGCCAGTCGGCAGATATGGAGCCCACAATACAAAGGCAGGAAAAGGAAAACATCGGATGAGCAGTTCAGAAGAAAACACTGAAACCCATACACAGGACTTGATTGTTAACCTTTCACAGTATATATTATCTGAATCTGAAAAATCTGTTTTAAATAAGGGACTTTCATTTATCCCTTCACAATGTATAGATGTAAGCAGCTTGATTGTAGATATTAGATGGTTTACTAGAAATGTAGCATTAGGCATGCAATATGGCAATAGTACAATGAATGAAGATAGTCCTTTTAATTTTAGGAAACCATCAACGTATATACCTAATCTACATCCATTATTAGAGAGCTTTGAAAAAGCATGTACAAATGACTTGCTTGAGTTGTTTCAGAAAAATACTAATAAGCTGAAACCTGAATTTTTCAATTTAACCACAAATGAAAAGTTAGCATTAAAAGATTTACAAAGTAAGACCAGCAGATAAAGGGGGGTGCTATGGTATTATTAGATAATGGTTACTACAGTAATACAGTTACTGAGATGCTATCAGATACTACAACTTATAAGAAGCTTATGATGTCAGTACTGGATAGGATCATTAAAACTGTACATGCAGCTTTATATGATATGTTGATATGTAATATTATTGATGAGAATTTGTATAAATATTTTTTGGTAGAGAAACCACTGGTACCCATGTTTAGAGGTTTGCCGAAAATACATAAATTGTTAGATAAACCTCCCCTTAGACCCATAGTCTCTGGTAAGGGCTGGTTGACAGAAAGCATGTCAATTTATTTAGAAAAACAACTGAGGACCTGTAGTTGATTCTACGGTTTATATCCTACGAGAGACAAAATATTTTTTGGAAACTTTAACACCTTATAATTTTGATGGGAGTCTGACAGACTCAGATTATATGGTGATGCTAGATGTTAAATAGTTATTCACTAGCATACCAAATGATGTAGGAATAGACTTTTTGAGGTTATATTTACTACAGAAAGGGATGGTTAATAGTCAAATTATGAGGATTACCATTATTATTGAAACTAGTCCTTACAATGTTTTTATTTTTAATGGGAATTATCTACAGACAACAGGAGTAGCGATGGGCACACCATGTGCCAACTCCTATGCCAACTTGGTGTTGGCATATTGGGAATCTACATACATTCTGGAACGCCTGCTATATTCTAAATACATAAAATATTATAAAAGGTTTGTAGATGATGTGTTTTTGGTATGGGGGGTGATTTGGATACTTTGGAAGAGTTTATCACATACATTAATGGCACTACGACCTTCTTGACATTGACCAGTGAGATATCCCAATTTAGATTGGAATTTCTAGATGTTTTTATACAAAAAGTGAAGGGGATAATAAATATAGAGATCTATAGAAAACCATGTAGGAGGAATGCTATCCTGCACAGACATAGTATGCATCCCCCCACACATACACAGGAATATAGTGAAAAATCAAGCTATGCGCTATTCTCACTTAACAAGCAATGATTCTGTGTATCTAGATGCCATTAAATGCATACATAGAGAGTTTACAGAGAGAGGTTACCATAGGAAGGATCTTGAAGTACTACAAGAGATAGAACGCGATCAAGCTGGTCTTCCATATATTAAGAGGAACAATGACACTAGAGTAGAACGTAGATTTAGTAGTCAAAGAATGAAGAGTAGTTATTCCCTATACAAACAGCAATAGCTCTATAACAGAAGTTAAGAAACATTGGGGAATACTACAATCAGATGACAGCATAAAAGGATTAGTAGGAGCTCATCCTAGCTTTAGCTATAGAAACACTAAGTCACTGAAAAGACTGCTCTGTTATGAAAAAACATGAAAAAGGAGAGTAATTTCCTCTAGAAAGGGGACGTTCGCGTGTCATAGCTGTAACCAATGTAATTTCATCATGAATACAAATACTTTTGAATATCCAGATACAGGTATTAAATATGAGTTTAGCCATTATGCTGACTGTAAATCCAGAAATGTGGTTTATTTAGCTCTCTGTAATAAATGCAAATGTTTCTATATTGGTAAAACCAATAGAACATTAAGGGAGCGGATTAGAGAACATACATATGCCATTAGTAGATAGAATGAATGCAATGCTCTAGCTAACCATGTTTTATGTAATGATACGACATACATTTAGATTTATGGTTTTGGAATGCATACATGGTACAGAAAGGTTAGGGAACATAAGTAATTGTACGGAGAAAGATGAAGCTAAGTGGATAATTAGGTTATCTGCTGATAAAGAGCATGGCTTGAATGATAGGTTTACTTTAAAGCCATTCCTCTTGGACAAACCTTTGAGACATTAATAATAATGAATACAAATAATAATAAAAATGTTTGGTATTGTCAGGCCATACAGGTGTCTATGACTTCCTTTTTGAGAAGTTTATTTGGATAAATATGTAAGGCATTGAATAGGAATGCTCTTAGTATTATTGTAAGATATATGTCTCTCAAAACCTCCTTTCCCTTCCCTCTTCTCCCCCCCCCCCTTTTTTTTAGTGATATCCTCTTCTCTTTTGTATGATTCCCTTTCCTTTTTATGTATTTATAATGTAGTATTGGTTATTTTTAGCACACTTTTTAAGCATTTGTATAGTAACTTTTTATAGTATGCACAGTTTTTTTTTGTATTAGATTTATTAAACTAATGTTCTTTAGGATTATGTATTGTCTCTTAGTTAAGAGAAATGTACATAAATGGTAGCTATTATAAGAATATGTTTCTTAACTCTAGAACAATAGTAATTTTAAGATTGCTGTCTCATTTTGTCAGGTGTTCATTGTGAGACATTTTATTGGTTCTTAGGATATTCAATGTGATATTTAAATAGCTTTCAATGTTGGTGTTTGTTTTAAGTCTGATGAAGCTTCCAGGGAGACGTGAAAGCGCTTACTTTGCTGAATAAAGAAGTCGTTCCTTCATTGCAGTTGTGGATTTATAGTTATTTAAAATAATTATCATCTGGTTTGCTTCGATTGTCGTGGAGTATTCACCTTTCTTTCTCTGAGAATTTGATACAGTATTTTGTCTGGTGATTCCTTACCCCTTGGTGTTTTATTTTGGACATTATATTTTAAGGTCCAAAACACAAGCTCACAAATGGATGCTTCACAGAGATGTGTTTTGGACATAGTCCTTCAGTGGGCTATTCCTTGGGTATTTCTTTTTGCCTTATCTCTAAACAGGCAGCTCCTTCTTTTCTCTTCCAGAGTGCCATGCCTTCTGATGTGAAAGACAAATACCCTTTCTTTTCCTTGGAAGGGGATGTTTATCTATGCCTTCCCTCCCCTTCTCTACTTCCTAGAATCCTGCAGGCAATTTAGCTGGACTTCCCAAAAATCTTGCTAGTGAGTCCTTTTTGCCCAAGGCAGCAGTGGTTCCCCCTCTAAAAGCATCTGGCCATGGGCAATCACCACAAGTTACCTCACTGGTTGGACCTGCTCACACAGGACAAGTGGTCTCTTCTCCATCCTCACTTGTTCACTCTTCAACTGACACTGTGGGTGATAGGGATTTGATCCATTTTAGGCACCTCTTTTCTAAGAACATGCTCAGGGTTTTACAGGAGGCTAGAAAACCTGCAACCAGAAAGTCTTGTATGTCCAAATGGATGATATTTTCTTTCTGGTTCCAGGCTCATAACCTGGACCCTTTTTCAGTGGGGGGTCCCTCTGGTTCTGTCCTATTTTTGTGAGCTGCTGTAGTATGGCTTGGCCTTTTCTTCTGTAAAAGCCCATTTATCAGCAATTTTTGCTTGTCTGCCCTTGAATGCTCCTTTGGCTTCTTGCTTTGAAGTCACAGTTTCTTAAGTGTTCTGCATCTTAGGCCCCAAGGAAGTCTGTTCCTTCAACTTGGGACCTTAAATTTTTTTTTTTTTTTAAAAATTGACCTAGGCTCTTTTTGAACTTGCAGGTATTCTTCTCTACAATATTGAACCTGGAAGACTGTCACAAATAAAAAGGAACCAAACCAAATAACTAATGAAAGCACAAAAGCGAACTAGATCGAGGAGATAAAATGTAAGCACTTTCGTCAAAATTACTATTGACTTCTTCAGAATGTTATAATCGCAACTAAACCACATTAAATACTCAAGCTCATTTACATATCTAATTGAAGCTATGCTTCCATTTAAAAAGACAGGCTCAAGAATACTTGTTACATAATACAAAAGAATAGTCTAATACAGTGTAAATTACTAATGTGGAGTATCAGTTATAAAACTTAAAACATATAAATATTAATTTATCTAACTATATGCATATATATATGAACAAAGAATAAATTAATTTAAATACATAAACCATTTACTATTTTTACATGTTAATGCAATCTATTAAAAGTGGTAGTCCACTTTTAATTTTAAATAGCTGCTGAGGAATGCTACTTCGTTAAGACCTGGAAAACTTGTAGTAATTAAAACTCAGCTGCCATAGAAATTCTCTGTATTCTAAAAACAGGTCCAACGGACCACCCCTTTTATCCATCTCTACCTGTTCCAAAACCGCAAATTTAAAATAATGGACTGGAAAATTACTAAGATGTTTAGCCAGTGCATTTTTGGTATTAGCCTTTCCTATATCATAAATGTGCTGGTATATCCGTGTTTTAAACGCATTCTTGGTTTTTCCTTTATAATATCCAGAACACATCTGGCAAACGCCAATGTACACTACATTTTTGTACCACAGTTGTTCTTCTGAATGTAGCTCACCCAACCATACTTTTCAATATATACATTGTTTCCTTCTAAAATATGCTTGCATTGGGTGCAATGTCCACATTTTGTCATCCTGCCCTTATCAGCTTTGCTCTTTCTATCTTTGTTTTTTTCTAATATGTTTTTTAAACTTGTATCTTTTTTATACACAACAATTGGTGCATCACTCAATTTAACACTTGTGAGCTCATCACTTTTTAGTATGTACCAATTTTTTACAAAAATGTCTCTAATCAGTGGGAATTGTGGGTTAAATGTCAAAATTAATGCGTTCTTATAATTACTGATGTTACCGGTTCACTGTTAACAAATAGTGCATCCCTTCCAGATGTATCAAGGCCTAATAATGGATAGAAGTGTCCCTCAATTCCCTTGCGGGTCACCTCATCAAACAAAGGTCTCACAAAATGAGCTGGATAACCTCCCTTTATCAACATGCCCAATAAAACATCCCTTTCTTTGTAAAATTCATCCAAATCACGTATGATCCGAGCAAGTCTCACCCCTTGTCCCTTCACTAGGGACCTCTTTTGGTGCAAGGGGTGTCCACTTTCAAAATAAAGAAGGGTGTTCGAGTATGTTGGCTTCCTAAAAATAGTGGAAGAAAATTTTTGCTTCTCATATCTTTGCTGATCTGTATGTCCAGATAACTGATACACACTGCATGTGTATCCATTGTAAATCTCAGGAAGGTGGTGCTAGAGTTCAAAAACAGTGAAAATTCCAATAACTGGTCTGTATTACCATCACAAAATATTAGGATGTCGTCTGGATACCGCCCATAAAATCTACAGTACTTCATGCCCTCTGATGTAAAAACCTTTGACAATTCCCACTGAATTAGTACAATATTTGCAAAAATCGGGGCACATTCAGCCCCCATTGCAATTCTAGATGTTTGCTTAAACAGATGTCCCTCAAATGTCAAATAACTGTTCTCTAGAACTAATTCCATCAAAGTTCTTAGTGTGAGTATCCTAGAATGTGTTAGAGAAGTGTGTTGACATAGAAAATCATAAAACGGTTCAATACCCTCGTTATGGGGTATAACATTAAATAAATCCGTGACATCTGTGGTTACAAATGTGATGTCATCTCCATAATACTCCTGTTTGATTTTCTTTAAACAATCCCAAGAATGTTTAATGATGTGTGGATAATCACATACACAGTGTTTTAATTGATGGTCAAGAAATTTAGCTATTGTAAGTGTCTTTGTGCCTTTTGCATCTACTATTGGTCTTAAAGTGGGGTTTTTTGTGTCTCTGTGGATTTTTGGGATCCCAAAAATTGTTGGGATCCTAGGATTAGTTTGTAAACAGAAATGCTTACAGATACATGTTCTTCCCTGTGCCTTAAATGACTACTCATGTAGTTTCTGCCTGTCCTTTTAAGCGCAGTATCTGCTTTTCCAGTCTTAGTCACATGCATTGTTTTTTTCTGAAAATGTAAAAGCCAACCCGTATATAGTACTTGCAAATACTTGATTAGACTCTTGTTAGTTTACTCTATCAATTGTTAAGCAACATAACCTAAGCTTAACAAATTACTTTTACATTACAAGATAGGATCATTCGATCTTTCTCATTACAAAGAGTAGTAAAGGGAGCTTTTTTAAACCCAAAGTCTTCAATTCCTTTGTGGAATGCCAGATAGCATTGGAATCTGTACTCTGCAGGTGCCTGTAGTCCCTTTTTAAACCTTAAAAGAAGCTGCAGAATCTCAGTTAAAATTGCTAAAGCTGACTTTGAAGTCTTAACAAAAGGGGTATTTTAGTCATCCCAAAATATTTTGGTTTGAGTCTAAATCTGCAGTAATATAACAAAACTTTGTGATTCATCTGATAATCCAGATATAATTTCCCTTGATATTTTCAAGAATTTGTAAAGTAAGTCCTTCTTACCCCACTGATGTGGCACTTGATTTTCGTATTGCCCCTCTTTTTTCATCACTTATAAGTTCCATATGGACTTTTCAATCTACTCTTGTATAACATTTCAGATTCTACTCCCTGTCTTCCTTACAGCACATTATCTTGAAAATGCAGTATCATACATTAAGCTACGTACTGTTGTCTTTAAGATACTGTCTTTTAAAGTGTAGCTTCCCTTCATCTGCAAACAAGCAGCAATACTTCCTGTTTCTAGTTTCTGTCCCGGATCACTCCTTGATAGTAGGCCTGTTTCTGCCCTGTCCATTTCGCCAAGGTACACAAGTGTTATACACACATACTAGCACACAATCCTATGAATCTGTTAATAAATAGCATCTCCTTCCTTGACAGCAGCTTGGTTTCGTTTGGCTGCTAATCTTATTCTGTCCAGTACTGGCTCAGAATGCCTTACTTTTGAATTGTTTGTTGATCTTGAAAGGGCATTGGACTGTTTGACAGCAAGTACTTACTGGTCATCTGTGGAGGTATTTTTGTTTGGTCACTTTTCACTAGCCTAAAATCTTAGGATCATAGGAGGTTACTAGGTTGTTGGTCCAGAGGCCCTTATAGAACTAGCCAAGAGTTTAGCCCACGTTTAGACAAATCAGCACCAGATGCCCCCTGTCTGGCAGGGACATGGGTGGAATCCCAAGGGGTATAGTTTTTGTTTCCCATCCAGTTATCCAGGTTGCGCTTAAAAAGGGGTAAAGAGGTACTCTGCTTGATGTGGAGAGGGATTCTGTTCCATAGATGGGGGAATCTCTGGGACACAAATCTGTCCCAACAGGTCTTGTTGATGTCACAGACCAGGTCGAGGCTGATTGTGCGGGTTACTCGAGTGGAGCTTGATTTGTGGGTATGCAGCAGTCCCATCAAGGTGGGGTCCGTGATCGCCTTGTATGCCAGACAGAGGTCACCTCTGAGGAGTCTGTGTTAAACTGAGTAGAGGGATAGGGGTTTTAAGCTTATCAGTCTGTGGTAGATGTTTGAGGCCCTGGATTCTCCTGGTGAGGAACCTTTGTGGTCTCTCCAGCTGCTGCATGTGCTTTGCGAGGTACATGCTGAAATGGGCATTGTACTCAGTAATGGGCCTTATAAGGGAAGAATACAGGGATGTTATGACCTCCCTGTCCCTAGATGATACCCTTACTTATGAGGTGGGCAATGTAGAATGTTTTCTGTACAACAGACGCAACATGGTGGTCAAAAATCAGGTTGCTATCAACTTTGATGCCCAAATCCATCATGACTGTTTGCATGCTTAGGACGTTGTTGTTAATGTGATAATTTGTGGGGCATCACTCTCCCCAAAGGGGATGATGATGCATTTTTGGTATTCAGCTTGAGGCCATGTTTCTGGCACTAGTCATTTGGCTGAGTGAGACCCTCTTGGAGGATGTCCACATCACTAGGGGAATTGGTGACAGCACCCAGCTTGCAGTCATCTGCAGACGTGATCAGCATAGCCCACTGGTTTTGGCCTGTACCTCAGAAAACGGTATCCCAAATAAGAGGCCCCAAGATCGAACCCTGGGGTACGCTGCTTGTTACAGGTCTGTTGCTTGAGGTGGCTTCACCTATTTTAACTAGATGGGTTTTATCAGTGAGCCAGTTTGCTATCCTTCTGGAAACACATGGATTGATGCCTAGTTGAGAGAGTTAATCTATTATGCCTGAGTGGGGAATAGTGCCAAAGACTTTGGCCAGGTCAAGGTAGGCAGTGTGCACCGTCTTCCCCTCGTCCATGGCTTTGGTGACTGTTTCAAGGAAGTCGATCAGATTTAGCAGACGTGACCTCCCCTTGATGAAGCCAAACTGTGTGGGATCAAGTGTTTGGAGGTTGCCAATGTCCTTGTTGATGAAATCCATGATATTCCATTCCATGGCCTTGCAGATCAGTGTAGTTAAGCCGATGGGTCTGTAAATTCTCGGATCGGTGGCCGTTCCACCTTTGCGTAAAGGGATGATAGTGACTGTCCTCCACTCAACTGAGATGAAGCCAGTACTCAGCCTTTGGTTGAATAGGATGCGTAATGGTGCTGCAAGTTCCTGCCTGAGTTCACGTAGGATGCAGCCTGGGATGTTATCGGGCCCCATGGAAGGCTGTATTTTTTGCCTTTGAGAGAGCAGTGATGACCTGTTCCCTAGATATAAGGGGAAGGGGGCAGGTAGTGGGGATGTCTTGATTTACTGATGGGGGGGGGTGGCAGAGGAGTAAAGTTTTCTCTGAATCTGTCAGCCAGCACTATATCTACGGCACTTGTATATGTGGTGCCTTTGACCACCAGTTCTGAACAAATCTGGGCACTTCCTTTGAGGTTGTGGACATATGTGAAAAAGGCCTTATGATTGTCTCTAGAAGATGTGGCCAATTTGGACTCGAAGTTTGCTTTGGAGGATTTCACTAGTTTTTATTTGCTTGTTCAGGCTAAGGAGACATTGCTTCCAATTGGGCACCTGCTCCTTCTTGGTCCTGGACAGCAATTTTTTTTCCTTTGGCTATAGAGTTTATTTATTGCAGATCTCCACCAGATGGGTGTACTCTTCTTTGAGGAGGATGATTTAGTCCTTTTGGATATTCCTGATTCCATGCATCTAAGTAAATGCTCGTATAGTGCTTTGGTGTAGTCTTGGATATTGGTGCCAGTTCCTACGGGGGGGGGGGGGGCTGTGAAGCTGTTTATACCATCCCTCAGGAGGCTGTACTTGGCTTTGGAGAAGTTTTTGTTTGATCCTAGCTAGACAGGGGTTGCGGGAGATGGTGACTTTGAAAGTGACTGCTTTATGGTTGGAGCTTAACCAGGAAGGATGATACTATAGGGATGCTGCAGTGGTTACTCATGTTGGGTTAATACCAAGTCCAAGATATTATCTGCTCTTGCGGGGATATTGAGTAGCTGTTTCAAGGCATTTGCATTGACAAAATCAAATGATCTCTGGGCATTTGTGTTCTGGCATGAGTAGTTCTTCCAATCTATGTTTGGGAAGTTAGTCACCCAGGATCAGGGTAGACGGTTGAATCTTGCTAGATTCGAACAGGTCCAAATAGGTGGAGTGGGCATCTTGATTCAGATTTGGGGGCTGGTAGCTAGCTATGATTTTAAAACGGGTCTTGTCAAAGGATAACTGCACCTGGAGTGTCTCCTGTGCGTCATACTGTTTGTGAACCTTTTCCATTGAACAGACTCAAAATCTGCAAATTTTATAACCTACCGTGACGTTATGCCACCCCAGAGTTCACTTTATATTAATTAAAGAGGTAGAGGAAATGAACTGTGTGCATGGAAAGTGTGCAGGTTTGTGTCAATTTGAACTTTTGTACAGGAGGTCTTGAGGTTTTTGGCCACTCATTGGAAGTATGAAGAATTATGAAATGATCAGAAGTTAGGATAAGTGAATAGTCAGGGAAGACAGTGGTTATGATGGCTGACCACAAACTGCCCAAGATGGGATTCAGCATTCCCTTCTCCAATACAGTCAAAGAAGACAGACTGATCAAGATTGTCATCCTGGAACATTATTAGCAGTTTGATAGAACCCAAATGAGGAAAATCCTTGCTGTTCTGACTAAAAAAATCACTATTGCAGTATTTTTAACATGTGGATTTTTGTCCATTGATATCCAGCCAGGGTACTAAATCTTTACCTTCCCGAGGGTATGAGCTTGGCTCATATGTGTTGGAATATATAGGCGGACAAATGCACGAAATACTCGGACTGTCTTGCCACCAGCCCAAATGCAGGTTGTGCATCCTTTGGACTGATCTGCTTTGGGTCATTGGTACTCTTGCTTGCATTTGTTTGTTTTCCAGATAAGTACCCCACTGGGGGACCCTCTTTTTTTGTATTTTGGACTGTTTACATTTTTTTTTGTTTGATGTCCGTTAGGAGAGGTAGGTCTGAGTGCTGAAGGCAGATTCCTTGCAAGGACTTTCACACTAAATGCCTTAGTTTTTAGGCCCAGAAAACAACTACAAATCCTTATGTGTCTGCCAGTCATTTGTTCCAAAAAATGTTCGGTCAAGGCTTTCCTCTTTTAACTTGTTCCTTGAAACACAATGTCTAAAATTTCTAGCCCAAGCAAAGATGGCAGAATCCCCAGCACCTGATGTTGTCCTTCTGCCAAAGAAGAAACTCAAGAGACCATGAGACAATCTGCAGTCTAACATTTCTGAGTCAGGCATACCCACTGAAGTTGCAGAACACATGGTACATCAGATATCCTTTCGGTTGCCCTCTAATGATACCCTGTTGGAAGCGAGTATGGCTCTTGAAGCCGTCCAAGCTGTGCATACCTTGAAAGAACCGTGTTTAATCATTTTGGAGGGACCACATGAAGTCTGTTAAATCCAAGTATAGAAAGAGGTTCCAGTTACTCTGGTTGGAGTACGCCAAGAGTCCAAACTTCCAAGACTTGTTCAGGCAGGCATCACTCCTAAAAAGAAAAAAACTAGCCATGTGACCTCTGCTTTATAGACTTATTTAAAGCAAGTAAGAGATAAAGCAACTGGAATTGGGATCTTTAGAAAAGGGTAGGAGCAAATTACATAGAAAAAAAATGGGAATGGGAATTGTAGGAACAATACATGCAGGGGAGGAACAAGGTTTAAAAGAAGACAGGATTTGAATGAGCTATGCAATGTTTGACTGACAGTGACTGGATAGATTATAAGTGACGTATAATGTTTGCAACTAAAAATGTGTCAGTGTGGTTTCTGATGTATAATTTTTGCAACTAAAATTATGTCAGTATGGTTTGTTTTTATGTATATAAATGTATGATTATGTCATACGCAATAATTTAAAAAATATATTTCTTATTAATAAAAGGTTTATTTAAATCTGTCATGACCCTGAAGCCTCCTTATGTGACCCAGTTCCCTCAGGCTGCATAAATACATACCTAAGATTCTCTTTCCTCTGAGAAGGAAGAAGTTGTAGACTCTGAACATTCTCTGGATTACTCCTCACAAATGCATTCTCCAGCACAGCTCTCTTCTGAGGAAGGGGGTTCCCTTTTTCCAGATTCTTCGATTCAAGAGGCCTCTTGGAGAAACTATTCAAAACATAATGAGGCCCTTTGAATGGCAATCAAAGGAAATTTCTGAGTTACAAAAGAAATACTGTAGTCTACTAGGAAAGGACACACCAGCTCCTTAATCCCTCCAGCACCAGAGGCATACTAAGACGCCTTCTAGACAACATCTTCAGCCCCTGATTCTCAACTACCTGCAACTAAAAGACTGGACAGGTTCTGTAAGGTGCCTGATTACCTTAAATACTTGTATAAGAATCCTGTGGCTGACTCTGCTGCAGTCACCATTTTCTCTGATAAGCTTCTTAAGCTTCTTCCCTGCTGCCATGAGCACAGTCATCCAACAATATCCATGCACAGTCAGCCCAGCCCTGAGAACTTCAGATCTAAAATACTAGATTCGCCCTTAGACAAAGATCTCTTGTTTGGTCCACAGACCTCCAGTCTCGTCAAAACTCTACAAGAACAAAGCAAGAGCATGAAAGTCTTTAGGCAAATTCTTCTTTCTACAGTCCCTAGATACCGTAGAAACTACCCAGTTAAGTCAAATTCTTTTGTTAAGAGGGACCTTAGGTCCACTCCCAAAGAAAAGCACCAAGAAAAAGATTTCCAGACAAACCACACTGGGAATCTCCTTCAGGGAGGCTTCCCTTTGGAAGCAAAAACCTGTGACTACCTTCCCAACTACCCCTTCCCTCTCCCTTCCTCAACCCCTTTACCCCTCTATCCAAAATATTTTATCTTTCTGTCCCCTTTTTGGAAATAATTACAGACAAATTGGTTCTAACTATTGTCAAAGAAGGTTATGCTATGTCTTGGGAAAGAATTCCATCTCTAAAGGGCATGCCTCTTCCACCTCTCAACCAGCTTCCATTGCTTGACCCTATTATTCAGGACTTACTGGATCAGGTCACCATAGAAGGAGTGCCAATATCATTTATAGGAAAATTATTTTATTCCAGAATCTTACTGGTACCAAGGAAGGATGACAGTGGAAACCCTTTCTAGATCTCTCTCTTCTAAACACTTCTCTGAAAGTCCCGACTTTCAAAATGTTCTCTTCACACCCTCCTACCTTTCATTCTTCCTCACGTCTTTCTGGTATTACTAGACCTGAAATATGCCTACCTTTACATTCCTATTCAACGCTCTTGCAGGAAATTCCTCAGATTCATCTCTGGCTCATCATATGTTCAGTTAACTGCTTTGTCCTTTAGTCTTTCTACAGCACCAAGAGTTTTTACAAAGTGTCTAGCTCCAGTGGTAGCCTGCTGATGCACATAGGGAATTCAGATTTTCTCTTTTTTGGATGACCTGCTGATCCAAACTCTGTCCACAGACATCCTCCTTGAGCACGTACATTGCATGGTACATCTCCTGACAGTACTGGGATTCACAGTCATATTCAAGAAATCCCATCTTACAACTTCTAAGGACCTAGTTTTTCTGCCTGATAGATTAGACATACACAAAATGCATGCCTTTCTTCCTCAGGAAAAAAGTTTACAGTCTGTCTGGCTTCTTCTAACACCTCTTCTCATTGTCATACTGCACATCAAGGGAGATCCTCAGGGTTTTGAGTTTCATGGCAGCCCACCATCCCAATGCTTCCTCTACCCAAACTACACTTTAGGAAATTTCAGTGGCACCTGAAATCTGCGTGGTCCCAACATTTCCACCCCCGGATACTCTGATTCCCCTCCTACCTTGCCTCAAAAAGGAGCTGATGTGATGGGAGAAACAAGTCATGCTCAGCTCTAGTCTTCCTTTCACCCCAGCCCCACCCAACTAAGTTCTTCACACAGATGCTTTGGGCAGGGCATGGGGGGCATGGGCAGGACCTCACTGATTGCAAGGGAAATGGCCTTCTCCTGTCATGAAGCAACACATCAACTTGAAAGAAATATACTCTTCTGCAAGCTCTTCAGATCTTTTCCTACCTATGGAAACCAGGCACATTCATGTTGTACAACACCACCACCAGAGTTATATGTTATTTTAACAAACAGGGGACCACAAGGTCTTGCCCACTGTGAAGGCTAACACAGAAAGGATATCACTTATCCACACAAATTAACATGACTTTGACACACTGTATACATTCCCTCTTAGGAAAATGTGCTGGTGGACTTCTTAAGCAAGTCCCTGGAGGGCCCTCATGAATGGAACTTAGACAGGAGGACCCTCATGAATGGAACTTGAACAGACAGGTCTTCAAAACAATCAGGCACCAATGGGGCACACCATAAATAGATCTTTTTGTTTCCCCAGAAAACCACCAGCTTCCTTGGTTCTGCACCAGGGTCCCTTCTCCCTTAGCCTAGAGGACAGATGTCTTCTCTTTCCAGTGGTCAATTGAGGTTCATCTTTGCTTTCCTTCCTTGGCCACTACTTCCAAGAATCCTTTTAAAAGCCCAAAAGGCTTGTGCTTCTGGCCCCTTATGAGCCAAGACAACATTGGTTTTTCCTCCTACTAGACCTGTCCAAGGGTTACTACTGGAAGATACTGTTGCAAAAAGACCTGGTCACTCAACAACAAGGTTTGGCTTCTCCATCCTAATCCAGACTTTCTCAGGCGCACACTATGGATGATAGGGTTCTGATCACTAAAAGGTATCTTTTCTCTGAGGAAGTGGTTCAGGTTTTACAGGAAGTCAAGAAACCTACTATCAGAAAATCTGTTAAGTGGAAAAGATTTTCTTTTTGATGCCACAAATGCAAACAAGATCTACTCTTATTTATTGGAGGTTCCCACTGTCCTTCAGTGTATCTCTGTTTTGGCCTGCTCATCCGTTAAGGCCCATCTGTCTGCCATCAATGGATGCTTGCGTTTTGACTCTCTTCTCATGTCCTCAACAGTGGTCAAACTTTTCTTGAGAGGAGCCTTGCATCTTAAACCACCAGGAAAATCTATCTGTCCTCCCTAGGATCTCCACTTTATTCTTGAAAACCTTAAATAACCCCTTTTGAGCCTGCAGCATCTGCCATTTTAAAATTCTGCACCTGGAAAACTATTCTTTTCTTCTTTGGCTCTTACCTCTGCTTGCAGAGTCAACTTCAGGTGCTGATGGCTATTCCACTTGTTCTCATTTTCCACATGGACATTGTGACTCTTAAGGTAGTGAATGAATTGCCCCATGAAAAAAGTATTGGCCCTAATCAGGCGATTCACCTACCTTTTTGTTTTCTCCCAATCCCCAGAATAGTTGGGGGAAAGAATTATACACTCTAGACATTCACAGACACCTGAGGTCCTACTTCAACAAAACAAAAACTATCAGATAAACAGACCCAACTACTTTTTTCCTTTATGGATTCCAAGCTGGGCCAGCCATTCTCAAAGTAATTGCATCCTGGCTGTCAAAGGCCATCTCTTTCTGCTACACACAATATGGTAAATTATTGGCTTCCTACCCAAAAGTATACACTACCTATGCAGTAGCCTCTTCTTGTGCCTTCTATAAGGGTGTTGATGCCAGATCCATCTTGGAAACTGCCACTTTGTCCTCTGTATACACCTTCACCAAACACTACAAGATTGATACTTTTTCCGGAGCCAGGGCTGCCTTTGCTAGGTCTGTCCTGTCTGTGCTCCTGGACAGCTCATCTTCCCACTAACCATCTGTCCTTTTCTCTACATTCTTCCACTCTGGTAATCACCCATATGTTAAGAATACTGCAACAGTAATTTCATTCAGGACATATGTGAAAGCTACCAGCCTAGCTAGATAGAACTTTGTAGATAATTCTATGTTGTTGCAAATATTAATGTAATCCATTTTACAAATGAAAAGAGAACTATATGTTATGATTAAAGTGTATGTTGTACTGAGCTTCATAAAATGTAACCACAGTGCACTCTGCTGGAACAAAGCTAATAAGTCAAGCATTGTATGACTGATGTCAAGCTCTGAGACGGGATGTCTGGGCCAGGAAATTTTCTGTTGTCTTGATTTAAGAGATAATTACAAAGGTTTTACATGTATAATGTCTTTTATTGCTGTGATGTTTTGGCCAGGTGCAGCTTACTAAGAAATGTAAATTGAGTTTATGTTAGCTTGGGAACTAAAGAAGTGATAAAAATGATGTAATGTGAAATGACTCAACAGCACTGGGTGTTTATCAATTTAAGACTTTCTCAGAGAGAAAGATTTGAACATTTTGGATTTTTTTCTGACCCTGAACACATCAACTCGCCAGCACTCTGCCTTGCTGTGTAAGTAGGATCTTAGATCTTAGTATTTCTCTTAGAGTTGGATAGGAATTTAGCCAGATTAGGCTAGTCATTTTCTATATTTATGTCAGACTATCCTACAATATTATTTTAAACGTTTCCTATTTTGTCTGAACTCTGTACTGTCTTTGTGTTGAATTAATAAGTATTGCCTTGTGGTTTTATTATTTATTATTAAATATTTTTAAATCTTTCAACTTGTCTGTTTTGTGTAGAGATAATTTAAGATCTAGAGTACTTGCATGTATTTGGTGATAATGTACAAAGCCACTCCAATAGGCTTAAAAGTTCAGTCACACTTACTAATTGGTTAACAGTAATATTACACAGTAATATTGGTCACCCTGTGGTAAGGGCCTTATTTGTAGCTGATAAATAGTGGTTGGTGGCAATGATTTCTACCTTATAGTCTGGAGCGAAGGGGGCATAGCTGGAGAACCTGTGCCAGCCTTCCCCAGAAGTGTCTGCATGTTTGTATATAACTCATATCTCAAAGTGTGTGTGTGTGTGTTTCAGCTACTTGAACAGGGACACGAAGCACTGGTTGGACAGAGAGGTTGCTGGAGGTTTTGGCTTGACCACTAGGTTGAGATCTGTACCCTTTAGCTGTGCACTGGGAAGTCTTATTGGGGGATCTGGAGAGAAAGGGAGAAACCAGCCCCAGACTGACAGTGATCTCTGTGTGCTCTTAAGGGAAAATTGTACTTTACTGTGTTCTTACTTGTTATCCTTCCCAGTGTGCATGCCCCTCACTGGTGTTAGTGGTGAGGATTGAGGCTCCTTGATTCCTGGACCAGTGCACTGGCGTCACATATTGTTTGGCAGTGGTGAGATATCCACATCAAATATTAATTGTTTGATAGTGGTGAGACAGCCACATCACTTACTAATTGGCTTCTAGTGGTGTGGATAGTGAATTCCTGTAGCTTGTGTACAGTGATCACTAAAGGTGTTTTTGTACTCTAAATCAACAGTGAACTCTAAATAAATGCAGTGAACATTCAGAGTTCAGATCACAGTTGTTTTATTAGCTTAGTCAGGGAGAGCAGGCAAGCATGTCAGCAGAGGAATATGGCAAGCTGACTAGGAGCCAGTTGGCTGAGATGTGCCATGCTAAAGGACTGGTGCATGGAAACCTGACTAAGGCAGACATGATTGCAGCTTTGGTCACAGCTCCATCAGAAAACAGCAGTCAGGAAGACTATCAGACTGGCCGTGGAGATGTACAACACTCATTGAATGGACAGCTCAACCTTTCTGCAGAGGACTTAAACATCCACCTGGAGCTAGAGAGACCTGAGTTGGAGGCCAGGAGTTTGGAAATGGAAACTGTGGAGAAGGAGAGGCAGAGGCAGCATGAAAAGGAGATGCTGACTCTTCGCCAGAGTCATGGAAGTAATGGGAAAGGGAGTAACTGGACCCCAGAAGCACAAAAGGTCAGTACATTTCATCCACAGTTTACAGAGGGAGATCATTTTGATAGTTTCTTTCACTTGTTTGAGAGGGTATGTAAACAGTATGATGTTGACAAAAGGCTCTGGGGTGTGGTACCTGACCCCCTTACTCCACCTCAGAGCTGTAAATATACTTTCCAAATGATCTGACATTGACTGTTTTAACTGTAATGTTGTAAAGAATTGTTAGAATTTTTAAGCTAACACCTGAAACTTGTAGGAAAAGGTTTCGTGAGCATAGATGCAAGGCAGATGAAAGTGTGTGTGAATATTTTGCTGAACTGATATTTTCATAGGTGGGTGAGTGGATGTCAGGTCACCACTTTTGAAGCGCTGGCAGACCTTTTGGTGAGGCAACAAACCCTTAGCACTTTGCCTGAGGACATGAGTATCTGGTTAACTGATAGACAATGTGCTACTTCAGATGAGTTGGGGAAGAAGGGAGACCTATACCTAGCAAGCAGGGCATCCCTGCACAGGAAAGGGACCCCCCAGTACTGCTCATGGGTCTAAAGGAACCCATGGTGGGCAGCCCAGACTGCGCTAACAGAATCTGACAGTAGCA
This sequence comes from Protopterus annectens, assembly GCF_019279795.1. Taxonomy (NCBI): domain Eukaryota; kingdom Metazoa; phylum Chordata; order Ceratodontiformes; family Protopteridae; genus Protopterus; species Protopterus annectens. Next base: position 1,488,081,995 of record NC_056733.1, on the reverse strand, counting down.
GGGAAGCCACTAGTCCAGGTACATGTCCAGTACCTAGGGTTAAATGTTTTCAGTGCAACTGGTGGGGCCATGTGGCATATAGATGTCCATGGAGGCAAGGTGGGGAACAAAAGGTGAGGGAGCCAGTAAGTGGGAAAGACAAAATGCTAATGGTAGGTTGTCTTGAGACAGCAAGGTTACTAAACTACCACCAGAGGTTATATCCTATCGTAGTGAATGGCAACGAGGCCATTGCTAAGAGAGAGACAGCCTCTGACATAACCATTGTGAAGCCTGCAATGGTTACAGAGGAGCACTACGTGCCTGGGCAGTCTACTCCAGTCAGAGCATTAGGAGGGACCCCATTCCAAGTACTTTTGGCTAGGGTTCACCTTGAATGGGAGGGCGGAAAAGGAAGCCAGCAAGTAGGTGTGTTTGAGGTTATCCCTGCATATGTCCTGATAGGGAATGATTTTGATAATGCAGCACTATGTGCTCATGCAGTTACATGCAGTCAGGCTTGGAGACAAGCATGTGGGTCTGGTAGCCTGGGGGAGACTCAGACAGACCACACACTTGCAGCCAGGACTGGTGAGGTGATTACTTCAGAGAGGGAGCAACGCTGTAGCAGTGAGACTGAAGGTGAACTACAGCTGCTTGTGGATACTGATTTGGACAGAGTGACTCCAAAGGCAGAGGTGGGTAGTAGTACCCAGGCTGACAGTGAGGCATCACTGTCAGAGGATGCCAGACTTCCTGTGGAAGGGGAGCTATGAAGGATTACTAAAAGAGAGTTGAGACAGGCTCAGCTGTCAGACCCTACATTACAAGGCCTGAGGCAGATGACTAGTGAGACACCTGATTCTCAAGGGAAGGGGGAGTCGTACACTGAGACAAAGGGTTACTGTATAGAGAGTGGACCTCTGAGGGAGGGCTAGAAGATGAGAGAGTATAGCAGTTGATAGTGCCTAGAGCCTACCGTCTGGCACTTCTAGCCATAGCCCATGATATTCCCTTTGCAGGTCACATGGACATAAAACGTACAGAGAGACGTATTATGCAGAGCTTCTATTGGCCTGGAATTTCCAGAGATATAACAGGGTACCGCAGGATTGTGAGCAGTGCCAAATGGTAGGCAATGCAGGAGACAAGGTGAAAGCTCCTTTGATGCCTTTGCCTGTGATTGAGGAGCCATTTCAAAGGGTAGCTATAGATATTGTGGGGCCTCTGAGTACCCCAAGTTCCACAGAGAAAAAGTTTATCTTAGTGGTAGTAGATTATGCTACAGGATACCCTGAGACAGTGGCTTTGTCCTCCATTGAGGCAGAAAAGGTGGGAAATGATTTGTTAGAGATTTTCAGCAGGGTAGGTTTCCCAAAAGAAATAGACTGACAGAGGTGCCATTTCCATGTCAGACCTGCTGGCTTGTCCGTGGAAGTACTGTGGGATGAAGCACCTGAAGACCACCCCCTACTATCCCCTGACTAATGGTCTTGTTGAGGTTAAACTCTACACTCAAGTCCATGCTATGGGCATTTACAGACCAGTTTAAGAGGGATTGGGACAGATATTTGCCCCATCTGCTGTTTGCTTACAGAGAGATTCCCCAGGAATCCACAGGTTTTTCACCCTTTGAGTTGCTGTATGGGCATAGGGTGAGGGGGCCTCTAGACTTAATTTTTAATGATTGGGAAAGTGTGGCATATGTCCTAATCCTCAGGATAAGGCTTAGGTAACTCATGGGCTTGGCCCAGGAGAACCTGGCCGAAGCTCAACAACAGAAAAAGGTCTGGTATGACAGGAATGCTCGAGCTAGAGAGTAAGCTATAGGGCAGCAGGTAATGGTTCTCATTCCTGTCAGACACCACAAGCTGCACGCAGCTTGGAAGGGGACCCTACAAGGTGGTAAGAAAGGTAAATGATGTTAACTACACTGTAGAACTACTAAGCAGGAGGCAGGGGCACCAATTGTACCATGTTAACATGATGAAACCTTACCATGATAGGGAGTCCCTTGATGTTCATCGTGTTTCACTGTTGCAGTCATTACATTTGGGTTATCCTGCTGGCAGTCTACCCGCAGTCAGCCTGAATTCCAAAGTCTTGGTCTGGCGTCGGTTGCTGTCACCTCCTCCCTGACATCAGTGCACCAGGGGTGTAAAAGATGCAGCCGACACCATTTTCTTCAGTCTTTCTTGCTGCGTGGTGTCCAAAGCAAAAGCAGTTCGCAAGTGCCGGTCGGCCAACTCCTGATAAGTTTGAATTTCAGATCTGAAGTCTTCATTAAAGCTAAGTACCTCATTGGGGAAACTTTTTTCTTGCTCCAGACCGATGTCACAAATAGTTAATAATTGCATTTCTTGTGGGAAGCAAAATACCTCATAAGGATTTTCATTCTTACTGTATTCCTTGCCTAGGCCCTGACCACGACGTTGCTAGTTGTCGGTTTTGTGCTAGATTTAACCAACGCACTATTAAGCATCGATACGATTTTGCATTTCATTATTTTGGCAGACGATTTAATTATATAATGCCATCGGAACAGCCGACTACCGGAATTTATAAAAAATGCAGTGACAAAGAAAAGGACAGGCATCCGAGGTCCAAAACCGACGACGAGGCTTCGGCTAGGCCAGTCACCGGTTCTCAGTGAGGCGCTTTCGCAGCCCCTGACACCTACTACCTCAGAGCCACAGGCCGCTTCCGACTCCCACATGGAGCCGACTAGGCTGCTGGAAACTCAAGGTATTGGACCCTCAAAAACTATTCCCTCAGATGGGTCCGGAGCCGCTCAGCAGGCATCGGTTTCTGAGGGTGTTTTCAGGCTTTTCACAGTTATATGTAAAAACAACTTCAGCTTCAAAGGCATAGACTAAAGCACCTCTAAAGACAAAGAAACAAGTACAACATTCTCCCGGACAGGCCTCCATGCCTAAAAAAAATGCTTAAAATGGCCGAAGACCTAATTACTTTGATCAGGGGTTCCCATCCCCCTCCAGATAAGAGACCTAGGCAAGAGACAGAATGTGAATTTTCAGATCAGGATTCCATTTCCTCTGATTCCTCTTCTGAACAGGAATACTCTCTTCCTCCTTATGAGGATTCTGATGCTGAAGAATCTATCCCTTCAGCCTCTCCTCCCGAAGATTATTCTTTTGGGGAGACCCTGCATACTATGGGGGAGCATTTTCATTGGGAGAGCCAAGATTACTCTGAATCTAAGAAAAGGCTCAGAGATTTTTTTTTACTACCTCAGCACAGGCCCCTTGCTATTCCTCCTGTTTTAGACATTGTAGATGTATTTATAGAGTCCAGTCTCACTCCTGACTCTTTACCACCAGCTCCTGTTAAGCCAGACAGATACTACAGGGTTCCTGATTCACATAAATTTCTTTATAAAACAACCCTGCTGCTGACCCAGAAAACTATATCTCAGGGTCCCAAAGGGGTTAAGGCGTCCACTGCAAAACACCCTATCCCCTCTGATAAGGATTCAAGGGCCCTCGACAGATGGGGGAAAAAGATTTACACTTCTGCTACCTTGGCTGTAAGGGCTTTAAATTGTCAGATCTGAAGTAGGAACTTCATTTGTCAGCAACCTGTGGGATTCGGATCCGATCTCGGATCCGAGCCGGCAACTTCTATCATAGCATAGATCCGAGCTCCTAGCTCCTTCCCCTTACCCATAATCCCCTGCCTGCCCTAACTGACCTCAGATCTAGTTTGCCGCTCCTCAAGCAACAGCTAGGTTCAGAGCTCTTGGCGTTTTGTGAGAGAAAAAGTTTTGTATTTCTTCTTTCTGAGTGACTGATTGTGTGTGTGGTAGGTTTACCCTTACTCTTTTTTATATCTTATATAATTTTGAGTTAATTTAAAAATATTTCTCCCTCCCCCGCTGGTCGTAGCGTGTGTGTGTGACTGAGTGTTAGGGGCCTAGTGAGTGTGCTTTTCTACAGTATGTCGGAGGCCCCTAAAGCAATTTTTTCGAAATGCACCAAGTGTGGTCACAAGCTTTCACCGGCTGATGGCCACATTTGGTGCGTTAGGTGCCTTGGGGTTGAACACCTCTCTTCGGGTTGCGCGATTTGCGCGGCATTCAACCCCAGGGCACTCAAGGATCGAAGGTCGAAGCTAGTTCTGGCGGGCCTTCTACCCCCAGACTCTGCTTCGGCCTCCGGTACTTCAGTGCCCGCTACCCCCCGGGTAGCGGTCACTCCTGCCTCCCTTCCTCCGACCGGGACTCAACCTCCCGCTTCGGCTCCGGAGGATAGGGAGGCCAGGAAAGAGAAACGGCGGGAGAAGCACCTTAAACGGCGGGCCGAGGACTCCTCATCGGCCCCGCCCGCCAAGAGGGCTTCCCCGTCCAAGTCTTCTCGATCTCCTCCTCCTCGGATCCGATCCCTTTGTTTTTCCCCGGGACCCGAGGAGGAGGTGATCCGGTCCCCGTTGAGGTCATCGAGGCGACACTCCAGGTCTGCCTCTGTGGCCTCGTCGAGGTCCACTTTTAGCATGTCTGATGCGGACATGGACCGGATGATGAGGAGATTCATCCAGGCCCAGATGCAGATGGGAGTGCTCTTGCCTCCCCCCCCCCCCTGGGGGGGAGCTCGACCCCTTTTTTCGCTCCTATAGCTCCTTCTCCGACCCACATTTCGGGCTCGGAGCGCTCGGAGCTGAGCCACGTTGGATCCGGGGGTAGTTCGGAGCCGACCGTGCTGGGCACGTCGGCTCTGACTATTCCCTCGAGTTTGTCGGATCCGACCTCTCGGAGCCGTGGGCCGAGCTTCGGATCCGAGGGATTCGGTGTGCTTTCGGCTCCGTCCCGGTCGGAGCACACTGGTCCTTCGGATCCGACGTTCTCGGCGCTGGGTCCGATCCCCGCTTCGGATCCAAGTGGGAGTCGGATCTCGGATCCGTCAGATAGCGGCTCCCATTCTGCTTTCGCTGTGGTAGAGAGGACACTGTTGAGTGATTCCAGGCCTCCGGCCCTGGCTTCTGCTCCCTCCCGCACTCCTTCTCATCTGGTCCTGGCTCCCCTCACCCGGCCCTCTGGGCAGCCTGCCTCAGCGCCTTTAGGAGTTCCAGTGGAACAGGATACAGCCCGTGAGGACTCCTCGGACAGCCCCCCCGAGGAGATTCCCCACAAGGCAAAGTGCAAAAGGAGGCACATGGACTCCCCTGAGAGTCTCACAGAAGATACAGACTTGGATGAAGGGGAAGGCTCCCCTAGATCACCCCCCGAGGATGTCTCCTTTGGAGACATCATGGAAATGCTCAAAATCAGGGGTGGGTGGTCTGCCCCCAAGGCTTCCTCTGACGAGTCTGTATTCCTTGAGGCATTTGAGGCAGGACCATCTACCACTTGGGTGTCCCCTCCACCCCACCCCTAGGTGGATCTCATATCCTCTAGGGCTTGGAAGGGACCGGACACCATAGAGCCGATCCCCAAGCGTCCAGACAAAATTTTGAGCCCCTCTGCAGAGAGATCACATTGGAGCAGAAGTCCCCCTGTGGATGTCATGTTGGTGGCTGCAGCCACCAAGAAAGAGTTGGCTCAGGAGAGCCCCACGGTTCATCCTCCGAGCAAGGAGTCTCGCGCGATGGACCATCTTGGGAAGCGGGCTCTCAGTTCAGCGACCTTCTCTATGAGGGCCTTGAACTACATGGCACACGTTATTCGGATGCAGCGGAATCTAATTAAGGAATATGTTGCTTCCCCCCCGAGGTCCATGTCGGAGGGAGACAAGGATTTGTACTCTTCCCGAATGGCCACCCTCCGCTCTATCTCTAATACCTCTATGCGGCTATTGTCTCATGCTACTGAGGGAGCCGCTAGAGCAGGCGGAGTCGGGCTTGTCATGAGGCGATAGGCCTGGCTCCGTCACTGTGACTTCTCGGAACCCTTTAAGGCGTCATTCGCGAATGCCCCTTTTGATGATTCTGCACTGTTCGGCAAAACCGTTCGCGACACTCTTGTCCAGTGCGCGAAAGACGGGAAGACCTTGTCTGCCGTCGGAGTCCCTTCTCTGCGCCCCAGAGGTCCTTTTCCAAGAACCAAAAGGGTCAGAAGAAATGTGGTTCCGAAAATTGCATCAATCTCAGTCTGCTCAGGACAACCAGTCCTCTCGTGGCAGAGGAGGACAGGGAGGACGCCGCCCCAGAGGCAGAGGGGGTCCGAGGAATTTTGGGTCCAGAGAACCTTTCTCTGAGAGGCCCACGCAGAACCCCTGAGGGGTTTCCCGACTGCTCCACTCTGGAGGCAGTCCGGGGGCGTTTTTCGAAGCACCTGGCAAAATGGGAGTCCATAACAGATCGCTGGGTGCTTCGTGTTATATCCAGAGGTTACCAAATTCCCTTCATAGTCAACCCCAGAATCAGAAGCCTTCCCGACATCCCACCCAGTCAAAAGAAGGCGGCCGCTGCAGAAATTCAGCAGCTTCTACAAAAAAGAGCCATCCAGCCCGTCCCCCCAGATCAAGTCGGATCAGGGTTTTACTCCAGGTTCTTTCTGGTGCCAAAAAAGACGGGGGACTTGAGGTCCATCCTCGACCTCTCTCTCCTAAATCTGGCGGTACCCAAAGAAAAGTTCCGAATGGTCAAGTTGCAATCCGTCCTCCCCTTATTGTGGGAGGACGACTGGATGTGCTCTATAGACCTCAAGGATGCGTACTATCACGTTCTAGTGGACAGGCGTTCCAGGAGGTTCCTCCGCTTCCGGCTGGGAGCCAGTCACTTTCAATTCAGGGTCCTCCCCTTCGGTCTCACCTCAGCCCCCAGGGTGTTCACCAAGGTCCTAGCGGTAGTAGCGGCCCACCTGAGACTCCAGGGAATTCAGGTCTTTCCATACCTGGACGACTGGCTCCTCACAGCCCCAACAAGGCATCTACTTTGTTCATGCAGAGACTATTTTCTCGGTCTGGCTCCACTATTAGGATTAACCATCAACATGACCAAATCCTCTCTCATCCCTACACAGATGCTGGATTTTATAGGGGCAAGACTGGATTCCAGACAGATGCTTGCCTTCTTGACTCCAGATCGGCTTCGGAACCTGATGTTACACGTGCAGGCCATTCTTCAACTGCAAACTCCTTTGGCGGAATTGATTCTGAGGGCCCTAGGATCTATGGCGGCTGCAATCCCTCTGCTGCCATTGGCCCGGTTGAACATGAGGGTTCTACAGTGGACCCTCCAGGTACAATGGTCCCTGTCTTGCAACCCTCTGTCTCACCCCATTTCCTTAAGCAAGGTTTGCAGAAAATCGCTCCTGTGGTGGCTCCAGTCTCCCAACCTCCACACGGGACGTCCCTTCTCACTACCTCCACCAGTCGACACAGTGACCACGGACGCTTCTCGCCTGGGGTGGGGGGGCATTTTTCAGGCAGGACAGTCCAAGGCACATGGAACGACGTAGAGACCTCTTTGCATATCAACGTCCTAGAGATGAGAGCGGTGCTTTTGACGTTGCAGGCACTACACAACTCTCTTCCGGTAGGGACAGTTGCGGTACAGACAGACAACATGTCGGTAGTCTGGTACATCAACAAACGGGGGAACCAGGTGTTACCCCCTTTGCCGCGAGGCCATGAGAGTGTGGGAATGGGCGATTTCCACCAACTGCTTTCTCATAGCAACGCACATTCCGGGACGGTCCAACATTCTAGCGGACAGGCTCAGTCCTACTGTCCTGACTCCTTACGAGTGGTCTCTCATCTACCGAGTCGCAGAGCAAGTATTTGCCCGATGGGGGAGACCTTGTTGCGTTCTTTTTCCCTCTCCTTCAAACACGAAATGCAACGATTACTTCGCTCTGATCCCCCCTCCGGGGGAGTCCCCGAGAGACTCTCTAGTTCATGCTTGGCCTCCCGGTCTGCTTTATGCTTACCCTCCCCTTCCCCTGATGTTGAAATTATTACAGAAAGCCAGGCAGCTGGGGAGCAAAATGGTCCTCATTGCCCCATTCTGGCCTCGTCAGACGTGGTTCCCTTACCTATGGTCTCACCTAGTGTATCCACCATGGATTCTGGATCCCATTCCGGATCTCATCTCTCATCCTCTCGGTCTTCCGACTCCGAACTTGGTCAACCTCAAGCTGACGGCTTGGTTGCTCCAGTTCCACTCCTCATAAGGACTCCCGGGATCTCATCACCAGTCAAAGCCATTCTTGTAGCAGCTCACAAGCCTTCCACCAGGAAGGTTTATCGGAGTAAGTGGAAACGCTTCACCATTTGGGGAGAACACTGTCGTTTAGACCCTTTTACAGCTCCGATATCATCGATTCTAGATTTTCTAACCTCTCTCTTTCACCAGAGGGCTAGTTCTTCCACAGTCAAGGTACAACTGGCAGCAATCTCATACTACCATGTGGGGCAAGAGTCTGGTCCTCTTATCACTTCCAAACTGTGTAAGACCTTCCTCAAGGGTACCTTCCTCCTTAGGCCTCCAGTTAAAGAGGTGGTACCTCCATGGGATTTATCCTTAGTCTTGCAGGCCTTGACTGGTCCCCCATTCGAACCGGCGGCCACGGATGATCTCAAATTTCTCTCTTGGAAGACAGCCTTTTTGGTGGCCATAACTTCAGCCAAAAGGGTATCGGAATTGCAAGCCCTTTGTGTCAAACCCCACCATATCTGTTTTTTCACCTGGATAGGGTTTATCTCAGAATCAACCCGTCCTTTCTACCTAAGGTATCTTCAGAAGTGAACATCAATCAATCCATCAATCTCCCAGTGTTTTTCCCCAACTTTCATAACAAAGGAGAGTACAAGCTACATTCCTTGGACGTACACAGACAACTACATTTTTATATCCATAGAACTGCTGATCATAGGCAATCCGATCAGTTGTTTATCTCCTTTGCCAAAAGTAATTTCGGAAAATCAGTTTCTAAGGTTTCTCTCTCTCGATGGATCTCGAGTTGTATTCTTTTAGCATATCAGAGCTCGGGGAGGCCTGCACCTCAAGGAGTCCATGCTCATTCTACTAGGGCTGTTGCCACTTCTGCGGCCTTTCAAGCTAGGGTTCCACTGGATGACATTTGTTCCGCAGCCACTTGGGCTTCATCTCACACCTTTATCAGCCATTATAAAATAGTTGTTGTTTCCCGAGGTAGAGCGTCCTTTGGCTCTGCGGTGCTCCGGAATATCCTTCCATGAAGGCCACCCAAGACTTGGGTAGCTGGGGACTCTGTCCCACAGGTTGCTGACAAATGAAGTTCCTACTTCAGATTAAGAAGTTATGTACTCACCATAACGTTCCATCTGAGTAGGTATCTTCATTTGTCTGCAACCATCCCCCCCTCCTTCCCCCTGACTGATATGATCGTTCTTGTGTTATTACCATATGTTCCCATTGGGACACCTTTTATCTGTTGTGCTATGGGGCAAGCTTGATCTGAGGTCAGTTAGGGCAGGCAGGGGATTATGGGTAAGGGGGAGGAGCTATGAGCTCGGATCTATGCTATGATAGAAGTTGCCGGCTCGGATCAGAGATCGGATCCGTATCCCACAGGTTGCAGACAAATGAAGATACCTACTCAGATGGAACGTTATGGTGAGTACATAACTTCTTATTTCATATGCGTAGATATCAAAAATATCTTATGTCACTATTAAAACAAAAAATGTTGACAATGATTGTGCAGAAAACAAAGAAATGCAGGATTTATTGCATGCAGATGACCAAGTGGGAAAGCATAATTTGCAATGTGGTTTTGATTCTCTGGAGGCCTTCTGCAGGGCCGCTGTTACAGGTTCTGTCATTAGGAGGCATGCTTGGTTAAAGGAACAGAATCTGCCTGATCATGTTAAAGCAAAATTATTGGATGCTCCATTTACAGCATAATACCTTGTTTGGTGTTAAAGCAGAAGAGGTGTTGAAGAAAATGGAGGACAAAGCTAAATCTATGCAAACAGTCAAGGATTTCTTACAGGTACAATCTCCCAGATTTAACAGGAACTGCCCTGCAAAAAATTGGTCCTTTCCAGTGTCAGACAGGCCACAAAGAGGCAGATACAGATGCCCCAGAGGCTGATCCCAGCCCCAGGGCTCATACAGGTCTAAACAAAGGGGTGCTTCTACCTCCAAAAGCGGAGAAGATATATCGCAGCCATAGAGGAAACAGTCTCAGTGACTTTCCCCTGCCAGCACCAAGCACTTATCTTCTGGCAGCCCCTTTAGGGGGAAAACTAGCACTTTTTTCACAAAATTGGCACATGATCACCCAGGACAAATGGGTCTTGAATATAGTTTCTCAAGGCTACAGGTTCCATTTTCACACCCTTCCAAGGGCAAACGGAATGCCAGACCTGCCACACAATCAATGGGCAGAGGCTCAAAAACAAGTTTCAGCCCTCATGGACATGAGGGCCATTCAGTGAGTGCCACAGCAAGAGCAGGGACTAGGATTTTACTCAAGACTCTTCTTGATGCCCAGAAAGGACAATGCATGGAGACCAATACTGGACCTGTCTATTCTAAACACATTTCTGGATATTCAGAAATTCAAAACGTTGACTCTGCAGCAGCTTCTGCCCATGCTGGGCAAGAAGGGCATGGCTTGTGACTATACCTAAAAGAGGCACACCTGCATGTCCCAGTCTGACATTCATGCAGAACATACCTCAGATTTATAGCTGGCTCAATGGACTACCAATTCTCTGCACTGCCCTTTGGCTTATCTACAGCACCCAGGGTCTTCACAAAATGCCTGGCACCAGTAATTGCATTTTTCAGACAAAGAGGAATACAAATTTATCCTTACTTGGACGATTGCCTTATTCAAGCAGAGAACAAGGACATTTTACTACAGCATCTGGCATTTGTAAAAAGATTACTAACATGCCTAGGGTACACAGTTTACGAAAAGAAATCAAAAATAGTACCCTCACAAGAGATAATATTCCTGGGTGCAAGCTTAAATACAACTGCCCGGGTGGCTTATCTCACGCCAGACAAACAAAGACAACCGACTACTTATTTCAAAATGTTGGCAACAAAGATCCAGTTATCTGCAAGAAAAATTCTGCAGGCTTAGGGCTTCATGGCATCCTGCATTCTGCTAATTCCATATGCAAGACTGCATATGAGGAAACTACAATGGTATCTAAAAAAATGTTTGGGCTCAACATTGCCACAGCCTGGAAACAATAATTACCCTCATTCCCTGCCTGCAACAGGATGGGCAGAAGCCTGTCACCACAACAAGGGACAGCCTTTCACTTTATCCACAGCCAGGCAGACATTAATAACAGATGCATCAGATTATGCTTGGGAGGACCCATATGGCAGGAAGATGTATTCAGGGCACATGGTCCGCAAGTCAAAAGCATCTACATATCAATCAAAAAGAGATGCTAGCTGTTCAAAATGCCCTGACAGCCTTCAAGGTTCTACTTCATCCAGGACAACTATTGATAAAGACGGACAATACCACAGTCATGTGGCACATAAACAAGCAGGGAGGCACACATTCCTACCCCCTCTACAGACTAGCCATGACTTTGTGGGACACAGCATTGACTTACCAAGTGCATCTGCAAGCACAATACCTGCCAGGAAGGATAAATTCCCTGGCAGACGAACTAAGCAGAAACCTAATGGATCCCCACAAGTGGGAATTGGATCCACAAGTCTTCAGCATGATAACAAGGAACTGGGGATGCCCGATCATAGACCTATTTGCCTCGCTTCACAACTGCCAACTACAGAAATTCTGCACAAGGACTTATCACAAGCTAGCATGGAAGGTGGATGCTCCATCTTTCAGCTGGAAAAATCTTAACAGTATATATGCCTTTCCCCCCACTGTCTCTCCTCCCCAAGGTACTCCTAAAGATCAGACAAGAGAAGCCACAAATGATACTGATTGCCCCAGACTGGCCCCGCCAGCACTGGTACCCAATCCTAAAGAGCTTGTCTCAATGTCCAGCCTGGACATTGCCTCAAATTCCTCACTTACTGACCCAACAAAACAGTCAGATCCTGCACAGCCATCTCAGGACCTTAAACCTGGCAGCATGGAGGATAATGTAACCATTCAAAACACGCCTCTGTCTAAAGCAGTTATGGATGTTATTTTGGAGGCCAGGAGGCCTAGCACCAGAAAATCATATGCAGAAAAGTGGAAGAGATTCTGTACTTGGAACCAGGCACAAGGAATTGACACGACTGTACCAAATATTCCTCAGATTTTACAATACTTAACTGAGATGCTGGACAAAGGCCTATCCTTTTCTTCAATTAAGATTCATGCCTCTGCCATTTCAGCTTACTACAATACAGAACCACCTCTATTTTCTCATCCATTACTAAGGCAGTACCTCAGAGGGGCCAAAACATAAGACCTCCAAGGAGAGCGCCAATACCTGCATGGGACCTAAATTATGTCTTGGAAAAACTCACACTGCCTCCTTTTGAGCCAGCCACTACAGCTGATGTAAAATTCTTATCTTGGAAAACAGCTCTGCTCCTAGCAATAACCTATGCAAGACGAGTCTCAGAGTTGCAGGCACTCATGGCTGTGGAACCCTTTATCATTTTCCATCAGGACAGGGTTTCTCTGAGGACAAACCCGACATTTATGCCTAAGGTTGTGTCCAGTGTGGCCCTGAATTAAACAATTCCTTTGCCTACCTTTTATCCAAACCCACAGAATAAGGGTGAGAGACTTCTGCATTCTTTAGACATTCACAGGCAGCTACGCTTCTACTCGGACAGAACCAAAGCTTTCAGACAGACTGAGCGACTTCTAGTGGCATATGCTGCAGGATCACAAGGAAAGGCTATCTCAAAGCAGACTATTTCAAAATGGATAGGCCACTGCATTCATTTCTGCTATTCACAGCATGGCAAATCAGTGCCTAAGGGCATTAGGCCACATTCAACCAGCGCAGCAGCCTTCCTCAGAGGAGTACCAACCAAAGACATCTTAGAGGCTGCAACTTGGAGTTCAGTGCATACTTTTACAAAGCACTATCACTTACCTCTCTACTCTAAATCTAGAGCAGGCTTTGCCACTGCAGTTCTGCAGGGCCTCATAGCCTCTCCTAATCCTATTTAGCCCCAGCCGCCCAACCTTAGCTTTGGGATTCTACCCAATTGTAATGACTGCAACAGTGACACACGATGAACATAGTACAGTTGTGTACCTACCATAAATGTAGATGTTAGAGTGTAGTCACTGTTGCAGTCCAGGTTACCCACCCACCATCCCTCTTTCCTTTGCTGGGCCTCATCTGTACTTCTCTATTCTATACAACGTATGTGGTGTATTTGCGTATAGATGAAGGTAGAGCTTTACTTTACTGCATGCATGTTTATTGGCATAAATTAGCCTACCCTTTTGGGGACACCTGACATCTGGGGCAAGAAAAACTGAAGAAAATGGCGTCGGCTGCATCTTTTATAACCCTGGCGCACTGACGTCAGGGAGGAAGCGACAGCAACAGATGCCAGACTAGGACTTTGGAATTCAGGCCGACTGCAGGTAGCCTGCCAGCAGGATAACCCAATTGTAATGACTGCAACAGTGAATACACTCGAACATCTACATTTATGGTAGGTACACAACTGTACTTTGAGTATCTGTAGTGGGTTGCAGGAGGAATCTGAGGGAGATCTGGTGACTGATCTCGATGAGACTCGGGCTTACACCTCCGTGGAAGGGGTAGCAATGTCCAAGCAGCTGTCTCCTACCCAGGTTCGAGAAATCCGAGCAGTGTTACAGGAGTTTGGGGACATGTTCACTGGGATACCAGGGTGCACTCACCTGGTGCAGCACCAGGTGGATACAGGACCCCAAAGGCCTATTAGGCAGGCCCCTTACAGGGTGTCTGAGAGAGTCAAACATACTCTGAGGGAGGATATACAGGAAATGTTGGAACTAGGGGTAATTCAAGAGTCCAACAGTCCCTGGGCCTCCCCAGTGGTGCCAAAGAAGAATGGCAGCACCAGGTTCTGTGTGGACTACAGGAAATTAAATAGTCACACAGAGTCAGATGCTTACCCCATGCCTAGGTTGGATGAAGCTCTAGAGCAGCTGGGTGGGGCTAAGTATCTTGCCACCATTGATCTTACCAAGGGTTACTGGCAGGTGCCCTTGACCCCCCAGTGCTAGAGAGAGGTCCGCCTTTGTGCGACTCCTTTTGGCTTGTATGAGTTCACAAAGATGCCCTTTCAGATGAAAAATGCCCCAGCGACTTTCCAGAGGCTGGTAGATTATATCCTAGCAGGAGAAGGAGGGTTTGCCCTTGCTTAACTAGATGATATTGCCATCAACAGCCATTCCTGGCAAGAGCACCTTCAACATGTCAGGGAGGTGCTGGGCAGACTGCAGAGGGCAGGGTTGACCATTAAGCCTAACAAATGTCAGGTTTGTGTGGCAGAGGTCTCATACTTGGGACATAGAGTGGGGAGTGGTAAGAGCAGGCCAGAATCTGCAAAAGTGGAAGCCATTCAGGCATGGCCTGCACCTGTTTCCAAAAAGCAGGTGAGGGCATTCTTAGGGACAGCAGGGAACTACAGAAAGTTTGTCCCCAATTATAGTACCGTAGCTGCTCCCCCTCACAGACCTGACAAGGAAAAACAGGCCAGATAAGGTAGTGGACCCCAGCATGTGAGCGGCATTCCAGAAGCTTAAAGAAGCTTTGGGAGAACCCCCCTCCCCCTGTGTTAGCCAGTCTAGAGTACAACAAAGAATTTGTTGTGCATATGGATGCTTCGAACCATGGGATGGGGGCTGTACTTAGCCAGATTTCTTCAGAGGGAGAAGACCACCTAGTGGTTTATCTCAGTCATAAGCTCCAACCCAGGGAGGAATGCTATGCAGCTGTAGAAAAGGAATGCTATGCAGCTGTAGAAAAGGAATGTATAGCCATAGTGTGGGCACTGCAGAAACTTCAGCCTTATCTGTATGGAAGAAAATCCACTGTAGTTACAAATCACAATCCCCTAACATGGTTACACTGAGCCAGCCAACAAAATGCCAAGTTGCTAAGGAGAGCCTAGGGTTGCAAGCATATGATATGTCAGTGCAGCACCAAAGTGTGGTTAGCAATGCCAACGCAGATGGGCTGTCAAGATAGGGAATGTGATAAGGTATACTTAGATAGACCTAACTCTCTCAAGCAAAGTTTCTCAAGGGTCCATTGAAAAACTAGTGTGAGTTCTCCGAGGGGATATGTGAGGGCTGCCAGCCTAGCCAGTTAGACTTTTGTAGATGATTCTGTCATTGTAAATATTGCTATAATCTATGGCCTTGTTTTACAAATGTAAAGGGAACTATATGATCATAGTGTTACACTGCTGCAGTCATCACACTTGGGTTATCTGCAGTCAGGCGGTCCGCAGCCGGCCTGAGTTCCAAAGTCTTGGTCCGGCGTCGGTTGCAGTCGCTTCTTCCCTAACGTCAGTGCGACAGGGGTATAAAAGAGGCAGCCGATGCCATTTTCTTCAGTCTTTCTTGCCGCGCGGTGCCCGAAGCAGAAGCAGTTCGCAAGTGCCGGTCGGCCGACTCCTGAGATTTTCAAATCGAATTTCAGACCGTGGTCTTCAATAAAGCTAAGTACCCCATTGGGGAACCTTTTCTTGCCTCAGACCGATGTCAGAAAAAGTTAATAATTGCATTTCTTGTGGGAAGCAAATACCTCATAAGGATTTTCATTCTTATTGCATTCCTTGCCTAGGCCCAGACCACAACGTCACAGGTTGTCTGTTTTGTGCTAGGTTTAACAAACGAACTATTTTTGATTTCACCCGACATTATTTTGGTAGAAAATTTAATTACAACATGTCGTCGGAGCAACCGACGACCGGGATGCATAAAAAGCGCAAAGATAAGGACAGGCAGCCGAGACCCAAACCAGACACCGAGGCCTCTGCTAGGCCAGTCGCCGGTTCTCCGGTTTTTAGTGAGGCGCCTACGCAGCCCCTGACTACAGATGATTTACAACCCCAGGCTGCATCTGACTCCCAAGTGGAGATTGCTGGGCCTCCAGAGCCTTTATCTTTAGGCCCTTCTGATTCCATTGCTGAAGGGGATTCCGGTGTAGTTGAAAGGCCTTCAGTTGCTGAAGGTGTCTTCAGACCGACTACACTTACTATTAAATCCTATGCAAAGCTGAAAACTCCTTTAAAAGTAAAGAAGCCTGTACAGCAGTCTCCAGTACAAGGCCCCATGCCTAAGAAACAGATGCTTAAGATGGCTGAAGACTTAATTACCCTAATCAGGGGTTCCCATCCCCCTCCTGACAAAAGGCCTAGACAGGAGGAGGAGGAGGAGTACGTTTCGTGTGACCAGCTTTCCATTTCCTCAGACTCTTCTGAGGAACAGGAATACTCCTTTCCCCCTTATGAAGACTCTGATGCTGAAGAGTCTATTCCTTCAGCTTCTCCCCCAGAATACTACTCTTTTGGGGAAACTTTACATACCATGAGGGAACATTTCCACTGGGAAGGCCAGGATCACTCTGATTCTAAGAAAAGGCTCCGAGAGTTCCTTTTACTACCCCAGCAGAGACCCCTTGCTATTCCACCTGTGTTAGACAGTGTGGATGATGATTATTCAGAATCTAGCCTTAACCTAGATTCATTACCTCCTGCACCAGCCAAACCAGACCCTGACTCTCACAAATTCCTATATAAAAGCCCTGTAGCTGACCCAGAAATCATTTCCCAGGGTCCCAAAGGGGTTAAGGCCTCTATTGCTAAAAATCCTGTACCCTCTGAAAGGGATTCTAGAGCACTAGACAGATGGGGAAAGAAAGTATATACCTCAGCTACTCTAGCTATGAGGGCCTTAAATTGCCAGTTTCACATGCTGAAATATCAACAATTTTTGATGTCTCAATTAAAACAAAAAATGCTCACACATACAGAGCAGCCTGATTACAAGGAAATGCAAGATTTGTTGCATGCAGCAGAACAAGTAGGAAAACATACTTTGCAATGTGGATTTGATTCTTTGGAAGCTTCTTGTAGAGCAGCAGTAACAGGGTCTGCCATTCGTAGGCATGCTTGGTTAAAAGAACAAACTTTACCTGATCATGTTATTGGATGCACCTTTACAGCAGGATGTTTTATTTGCTGTGAAAGCAGAAGAGGTTTTAAAGAAAATGGAGGATAAGGCAAAATCTATGCAGACAGTCAAGGATTTTTTTACAGGTTCAACCCCCTCATTTCAGCAGAAATTGGCCAGCCAAAAACTGGTCCTTTCCAATTTCTGACAGACCACAGAGGGGCAAATACAGATGCCCTAGGGGCAGAGGTCAGCCACAAGGCTCTTACAAGCCTCGACAATGGGGTGCCACAACCCAGAAAGGAGGAGAAGACAGGTCACAAACTTTCAGAAGACAATCACAATGACTTACCCCTCAGACTGCCAAGCAAATCCCTCTTGGCAGCTCCCTTAGGAGGAAAACTTGCACTTTTTGCAGGCAATTGGCATATCATCACAAAAGACAAATGGGTCCTAAAATATTGTATCTCAAGGATACAGGTTCCACTTTCACACTTTACCAATGATAAAAGGAATGCCAAACCTGCCACCAAATCAATGGGCAGAGGCTCAAAGACAAATTACAGCTCTCATGGACATGAGAGCCATTCAACAGGTTCCTACACAGGAGCAAGGACAAGGATTTTACTCAAGACTCTTTCTGGTTCCCCGAAAGGACAAAGCCTGGAGACCCATTCTGGACCTTTTAGTTCTAAACACATACCTCGAAGTACCCAAATTCAAGATGCTCACACTACAGCAACTTCTTCCCATGCTGGGCAAGAAGGCTTGGCTAGTAACGTTGGACCTCAAGGAGGCATACCTGCATGTCCCTATCAGACAAAATTGCAGAAGATACCTCCGATTTATAGCAGGTTCAACTCATTACCAATTCTTTGCACTGCCCTTTGGCTTATCTACTGCGCCCAGGGTCTTCACAAAATGCCTGGCACCAGTAATTGCATACTGCACACAAAGCGGAATTCAAATATATCCATACCTGGACTACCTTATTCAAGCAGAAAGCAAGGACATTCTTTTAAAACATCTGGCGTTTGTAAAAAACTTACTAAGTTGCCTAGGGTACACAGTAAACAAAAATGAGTCAAAACTAGTGCCCTCACAAGAGATAATATTCCTGGGGGCCAGCTTAAATTCAACGGCCCAGATGGCTTACCTCACGCCAGACAAGCAAGGACAACTGACTCAATACTTCAAAATGATGGCAACAAAGACCCAACTCCCTGCAAGAAAAATTCTGCAGGCCTTGGGATTCATGGCATCTTGCATACTACTAATACCATATGCCAAACTGCATATGAGGAAATTACAATGGTACCTGAAAAGCGTATGGACTCAATACAGCCACAGCTTGGAAACAATAATGCCACTTATTCCTTGCCTTCAACAGGAATTTCTATGGTGGGCTCAGGCATGTCACCTCAACAAGGGTCAGCCTTTCTCCCTACCCACAGCCAGGCAAACAATAACAGATGCATCGGATTACGCCTGGGGAGCACACATGGCAGGACAGTGTATTCAGGGCAAGTGGTCTGCAGATCAAATGCATCTCCACATCAATCAAAAAGAGATGCTAGCTGTACAAAATGCCCTAACAGCTTTCAAGGACCACCTACATCCAGGACAACTTCTAATAAAGACGGACAACACCACAGTGATGTGGTATATAAACAAACAAGGGGGCACACATTCCTACCCCCTATGCAGGCAAGCAATGACCTTGTGGAACACAGCACTGACCTACCAAATTCAACTACAAGCACAATTCCTGCCAGGAAAGAAAAATACATTGGCAGACGAACTAAGCAGAAATATCATGGATCCTCACGAGTGGAAACTAGATCCACAAGTATTCACAATGATAACTCAAAAATGGGGGAGCCCAGACATAGATCTGTTTGCCTCCTCCCAAAACCACCAACTACGGAAATTTTGCACAAGGACATACCACACACAAGCTTGGAAAGTGGACGCCCTCTCATTCAGTTGGAAAACATTAACAGTGTATGCCTTTCCTCCACTGCCTCTTCTGGCAAAGGTGCTGCTAAAAGCCAGATTAGAGAGGCCACAAATGATACTCATTGCTCCAGACTGGGCATGCCAACACTGGTATCCAATATTAAGGAACATGGCTCAAGGCCCACCATGGATTTTAACTCAAATTCCTCACCTTCTGACTCAGCAAAACAATCAGATTCTACACAGCCAGCTCAAGACTTTAAATCTGGCTGCATGGCAGATTACCTAAACAACCAGTCAACACTTCTCTCTAAAGCTGTTATGGATGTCATTCTGGAGGCCAGGAGACCCAGCACCAGGAAAACCTACTCAGACAAATGGAAAAGATTCTGTGCCTGGAACCAGGCTAAAGGCCAAAATCCTCTTGTCCCAAATATTCCTCAAATTCTGCAATATTTAACTGAGATGTTGCACAAAGGCCTTTCCTTTTCATCTATTAAGATCCACGCTTCAGCTATTTCATCTCATTACAACACAGATCCTCCTATATTTTCACATCTATTACTAAGACAGTACCTCAGAGGGGCTAAGAACATAAGACCGCCCTGGAGAGCACCAACACCAACTTGGGACCTCAATTTTGTTTTGGAAAAACTTGCACTACCGCCCTTCGAACCAGCTTTTTCAGCCGATTTACAATTTTTATCATGGAAAACTGCCCTGCTGCTAGCAATAACTTCAACACGAAGAGTCTCAGAGCTACAGGCCCTAATGGCAGTGGAGCCTTTCATCATTTTTTATCAAGACAGAGTCTCTTTACGAGCTAACCCTACCTTTATACCAAAGGTGGTATCCAGTGTGGCTCTAAACCAAACCATTCACTTACCCACCTTTTATCCAAACCCCCAGAATAAAGGAGAAAGGCTCCTACACTCTTTAGACATTCACAGGCAATTACGTTTCTACTTGGATAAAACAAAGGCTTTCAGAAAATCTGATCAGCTCTTTATATCCTATGCTGCAGGATCACAAGAAAAGGCCATCTCAAAACATAATTTCAAAATGGATAGGACATTGTATCCGATTCTGCTACACACACCTTGGGAAACCTGTACCTGGTAACATTAGGCCCCATTACACCAGGGCTACAGCAACATCAGCAGCCTTCCTCAGAGGGGTGCCAACCAAGGATATTTTGGGGGCTGTAACTTGGAGTTCAGTGCACACCTTCACCAAGCACTACCACTTACCTCTATACTCAAAAACCAGAGCTGGCTTTGCCACTGCAGTTCTGCAGGGCCTACTAGCTTCTCCAAACCCTGTTTAGTACCAACCGCCCAGCCTTAGCTTTGGGATTCAACCAGAGTGTGATGACTGCAGCAGTGTAACACGATGAACATAGTACAGCTATGTACCTACCATAAATGTAGATGTTAGAGTGTTCACACTGCTGCAGTCCAGGTTACCCTCCCACCATCCCCTCTTCTTACCTGGGTTTTTATCTATATCTCCCTTTTTATACAATCTATATGATGTATTTCTATATGGTGTATTTGCTTACAGCTGTAGCTATTGTTTTCTACTTATGTAATTTACTTAAGATTATGTATTGCCTTCCTATTTGGGGGCACCTGACATCTGAGGCAAGAAAAACTGAAGAAAATGGCGTCAGCTGCCTCTTATATACCCCTGCCGCAACTGACGCCGGACCAAGGCTTTGGAACTCAGTCCGGCTGTGGGACCGCCTTACGGCAGATAACCCAACTGTGATGACTGCAGCAATGTGAACACTCGAACATCTACATTTATGGTAGGTACAAAACTTACTTTATGATTAAACTATATGTTGTACTGAGCTTCAAAAAAGTGTAACTGCAGTGCACTCTGCTGGAAGAAAGCCGATAAGTCAAGCATTGTATGACTGTTTGATCTCAAGCTCGGATACAGGATGTCTGGGCCAGGAAATTCTTTCTGTTGTCTTGATTTAAGAGATAATTACTAAGGTTTTACATGTATAATGACTTTTATTGCTGTGGCTTCCTAGCCAGTTGCAGCTTATATCCTGCTACTGGGGGGAGTTTATTTACCTGTGTTAGCTGTGCCCCTCTTAGCTGACCAGTCTCCTCTCTCAGTAGTCTTCAAGCTGCTGGCTTGGAGATAGTCTGAGAACCTCATGCTTGTGTCCTCTTATATACCTTGATGCATATGAGATGAGGTCACACTTTGGACATACTCCCTCGGGAAGGTAAAGCTTTGGTATCCCAGATGGACTTCAGCAGATGAAAACACATATGTTAAAAATAATGGCAACAGTGATAGTGGGACAGCTATTGTTTTTGGTAAGTTCTTAACACATCTGTACTATCTTTTCTTCTGCAACTGTCTTCCTAGTTTTCCTGTAGGCCATCCCCCATACATTTCATAGTTTTATGGAATCCCATTTTCTAAGATTACAGGGGAGTAAATTATGAAAAAAAAGTGCATGGGCGATTCATAACAAAGGATCTCTGATGGCAGTAGAATAGCAGAGTTGCAATAAAGTGGTGGAATATCATAAGCATTTGTTTAGGAAGTGTGGAAAAAGCTGTGTATTAGTTGCAAGAAAAGAAAATGTGACTGAAGAAACTACAAAAAATAAAGGCTCATTTGACAACAAAAGGTTTACATATTTAGTGTTTTTTGCAGAGGTTTTTTTTGCCACCTGTGCTTCCTGATTTGAAGGCTACACCATCCACACCCCTTCTATTTCTGAGGTTACACTGCCTTTTAGTAGGAAAAATACTCCAAGGAACTGCAGCCATGGTCTTGAATATAAATTCCATCATTCACTGTTAACAAGTTCTAGAAACATTTTTAAGTATTACAGGCACTGGAGGAACAAAAAGGAAGATTATTTGAAAAGTTATGTTGGAGGCCAGAAGTGGGGCAGCAATATGTATAAGTGGAAATTAGAGAAAAAAATGCGGTAGCATTAAAACAAGAAGATGGGAAAGGAAATTGGTGAACTAGCTTGTTAAGAGCATAAACATAAGGATGTTAGAAGCAGGTCAAATTACTAAATGAATGATTTCATTTTGTTCAGGTGAAGAGTAGGAAAAGTACAAATCTGTTTTGGCAGAATATGAGTAGGAAGAGGACAGAGAAAGTAGAAGGTGAAGACTAAGACATCAAGTTAAGTGAATTTGTGTAATGAGCTATTTTTGTTTGATTCAGAAAATCCATCTATATGATGTGGCCAGGCTACGTAATGTGGTTGTCTGTGTTATATGCTAATAGCTGTATAGTGAGGTATGATAATGAGGCAAAACAAGAAGGTGGATTGGTTCAGAAACTTCTAAATGCTGCTCAGTGACACTGAGCTTGCTAACTCTGCCATATGCCTGTGTTCAAATGGAGTACATTGCATAAATATACATGCGTTGCTGCAGCCATAATAAATGTGTATCTGCAGGAGGCCTCATTGCAGCTGTTTTCCCGATGATGCATTTTGTCACCATCCAGAGGTGCCATGTCATCCTTCCTTGCTTAACATTTCATACCCTACATGACACTGATATAGAGGCCTAGTACCCTGTGGACAGGAACACCATGCACCCAATCAAGGAAATGTCAGCCTTCTCTACACCCCCATGGGAATCATGGAGTAGCTATTCCGGTGGATACCAAGGTATGTGTGGCTTTATGTATACTAGCTACCTAGTATTCTGTGACCTACTAGGGACACGGTGAGGTATCTTGGGCATCTGCGTCTAGAACACTCCATCCTTTTCTTGATATTATGTTTCAGCATCTTGGGAGTGCATATATGGTTCCCAAGTACGCCAGAGAAGAGAGCCAGCACCATGAAAGAGTTATATGATACAGGCCATTTCTCCTGAAGTTACTGTAGGCCATAGACTGTACCACATTAAAATTAGGGACTCACCTTTTGAACTGGGAAGGAGGTACTTGCATTTTTAAAGATTGTCACTCCATTAACTGTAATGTGGACTGTAATGTACAGGGTATCATCTACAGTGTGTGTGTGTGCAGGCCACCCAGACATTTTTTTTCAACTCATACATGTGGCAGACAAGGGACCAGTTCCAAAGGTTTGTGAGGGGTGACGTCCTACAAGGGCATCTTTGTTAGTGATGCCAGATATGCCCTGTAAACCTGGATGATGACACTCATCTAAATCAAACTGACTGGGGTACAGCTGTGTCACAAACCGTGCATTAATTGAACATGTGTTTGGGCCAGTGAAGGGACACTTCCACTGTCTGGATTCATCTGGTGGTGGCCTGCATTATGACCCCACCACATGGCAAAATACTGGCAGCGTGTGGAGTTATACATAACATTATACTTAGGAAATAGCTACATCGGGGTTGCGTCTTGCAAGGCTAGCAGTTCCCAGCACAGCACACATGCAAACTGAGAAGGTCAAGTTGTTAGAGGAAGAACCAGCAGCAGGGGATGACTGTGTCAGTTGGCAGTGGGCATAGTATGCTGTGGCACTAGCAAAGAGGTAGCTGATTGCACATAGCTTTACAATGTAACAATATAAGACTTAAGCAACTACACTACAGTAAAAATGATGCATGGAAAAACACCAGGTTGTGCTTACCCATGCATAGACTGGCCACTCAGTGCTTCAGACATAGGCATCTCAAGTACCAATGCACAATGAGCAGGTACAGTTTTGATTTGCACAAGTGGACAAGGCAGTGCAGAAGAGCATGTCTTTCACAAGGAACTGTGTGAATGTGAGTGCTGAGGTTTAAAGAAAAAGTGCTTTTATGTGAAGTGTCAGAGCTGCTATGGGGAGGTTAATATTGAGAACAGTAACTGGATGTGTCAGTTGTGCTGGAGACTGTGTGTGTGTGTGTGTGTGTGTGTCTCTCTCTACAGGGTCACAGCCCAAGCACTCTGTGCAGCACTGCCACTCGCCTATAGAACAGGTCCAGGGAATGCATGCCCACCTATGTTCACAAGAGCAGGCTCTTACTGGAGTTGCACTGGGCATTCCATGACCTTGGCTCAGTGCTGGTGTTCTGTGTTACCTCAAATAACAACCATTAGCAAATGTGCTTTTTTAATTTCTCTAAGTCTTTTGGGTTTCTAATTCCATGATGGGAATGGACTCCATTCCTAAGTCAAAGTATGATTAAAGTTCACAAAATTAGTATTGTTTCAGTCTTTGATGTTAGCTAGAAGTGCTCTTCACAGCACCTGCAATGTGCCCAGTATGGAGTTATGCAAGTCTGCAATTCGTATGGAGTTACATGTATCGATAACATGTCTAAGCACGATTGTGGATTCTTTTTTTTATAAGACCCATTGCTCCTGCTACTATTGGAACTGTCTAGGTATCCTTCCACATTGCCCTTGTTTCTGCCTGCAAAGCCTGGTATTTTATGACTTTGTCTCTCTCTGTACGTAAGTCACTGTAGTCACTGTGTGTAGCAGTTTCATTGGCGACTTTTGTCTTCTTTTCATGGAGTACTGTATTTGGTTTTCTTACATCTTTTTTTTTTTTTTGAACTGTTGGTAATGGGTGATCCCATGTGGTATAAACTTCATTTTCTACAACATTTTCTGGCTCATATTTCCAGTGTTTTTTTAGCTACTTCGGTATTATAATGTTTGCACAATCTTCAGTGCAACAGTCTTGCTATGTTATTATGACTTAGTATATGGTCCTTCTGCTATTAGTATTTCACAACCAGCAACAAGATGTGCAACTCTTGCCAAGTCTGTTTTGCAAAATCTACATTTGTCTGTTTCTCCCACATGTTCAATGGACTTTGTAATTAATTTGTACATAGTCCACTATCTTGCACCACCAATATTAACCTTTTGTCTTTTGGTTTTAATTCACCTGTCTTTAACCATTCCTGCATTTGATCCTGATCAATATGAGGTTGTTCCAAGAGTTCTCTATACTTGCAACTATATATCCACATTTCTTGTCTTCTCATTTGATCCTTCACTTTATATCCCATTTTGTTTTTTGGCACATTGAGTTGCAGCCTGATTTTTAACTACTGATTTTATTTCCATTCCTGCTTTATGCCGATATGCTTTTGCTAAACTAAACAGGGAATTCATCTTAGACTTATTCTCCGCATGTTTCAAAAGTTTCACTACAATTTGGTCTTGTGAGGTCAGCAAATGTGTATGTAGTCACACGACTGCAGATCTATACATGTCATCGATTTCGAGGAGGCCCATACCTTCTTCAAAATGGGGAATATAGAGTCTTGGTATGCACTGATTTTTATAAATCATTTGATGAACATGAAGCATCCTCCTGGTTTTCCTGTCCAACTGATCCAGCACCTTTTGGGGCCAGTCAATCTCTCTAAAACTGTAAGTTAGGACAGGAAGAGCAAATTGATTTATAGCTTGGACTTTGTTCCTACATGTCAATATTGTTTTCAGTGTTAATTGAAGTCTTCTAAAATATTCCTTGCTAAATTTTATTTGCATTTGCTTGATGTTCTTCATCTCACATTGCTGCAGTCCTTACACTTGGGTAGTCCGCTGTCCTCGGTCGGCCCGAATATCAAAGTATAAGGCTGACGTCGGTCAAGGCGCATTTGACTGACATCAGGACGTCAGGGTACAAATGCGCATGACCGACGTCATATCCTCAGTCTTTTTTGCCGCATGGTCCGATGCAGAAGCAGCGTTGCAAGTGCCGTTCGGCGTTCTGAAATTTTTCGAATTCAGAGTTTCAGACCGAGTCAAAGTTGGCTAAGTACCCCGTTGGGGAATATTTTAGTTTTTTCTTGCCTCAGTGGTTTACCGGATGTCAGAAAAAGTGAATAACTGTATTTCTTGTGGGAAACAGATACCACATAGAGATTATCATACTTTGTGTATTCCTTGTTTAGGGCCTGAGCACGACGTTGTTGGGTGTCGCTCTTGTGCTAGATTCAATAAGCGCACTATAAAGAGAAGGTTAGATTGTGCCAGGTTAGTCTTTGGGAAGCGGTGCAATTATAAAATTCCGTCGGCTGCTCCGCCGCTCCTTCGAAGAAGCGCAAGGACAAAGCAGCTAAGCCTAGGCTAGAAGAACCGTCCGTACCGGATGCCGGTTCTTTAGAGGTGTCGGTGGAGCCGGTGGTTCCGCCGGAGGTTTCTTTGGAGTCCCAGGGAGAGACTTTGTTATTGCAGGTTGTGGCCTCTCAGGAGGCAGGTCAGGCTGAAGGGGCTTCTCAGGTTACTGTACTCCCCTCCCTTCCTAGGGTGGTTAGGCCCTCTCCTTCTGTTTCCAAGGCTTCTCCCAGAGGCAGGCCAGGTTTAGCTTCAGTTGGTGTCACCCCTAGTTCTTCAGGAACTGTGCCCAAGAAGCATATGCTTAAAATGGCAGAAAATTTGATTACTTTGATTAGAGGTTCTTTGCCCCCCTCCTGATAAGAGACCTAGGGTGGAACCTGAGCTAGGAAGTTTTGAGCAGGCTTCGGATGTTTCAGAGTCTTCGGCTGAAGACTTGCAGGAGTATTCTCCTTATTCTGATTCTGATGTGGATGATTCTACTCCTCCTGCTTCTCCTCCTGAGGATTTTTCTTTTTCAGAGACTCTTCATTCCATGAGGGAGCATTTTAAGTGGGAAGGTCAGGACTTCTCTGATTCCAGGAAAAGGCTTAGGGAATTTTTGTTTTTACCCCAGCATAGGCCTTTGGCTATACCTCCTGTTCTTGATGTGGTGGAAGATGTTTTTGCAGAGGCTTCTCTTAATCCTGATTCTTTGCCTCCTGCTCCTGTTAAACCGGATAGGTATTACAGGGTGCCTGACGCTCATAAGTATCTTTTTAAGAGTCCTAGGGCAGACCCAGAAACTGTTAGTCAGGGGCCTAAAGGTGTTAAGGCTTCTGTTGTTAAAAATCCGGTTCCTCCAGATAAAGAGGCCAGGGCTTTGGATAGATGGGGAAAGAAAGTTTATACTTCTTCCACCCTAGCTATGAGGGCTTTGAATTGCCAGTTTCACATGTTGAAATACCAAAACTATCTCCTTTCACAATTGAAGTCTAAGGTAGATGCTCTGGCGGAAGGTATTGAGTGTAAAGAGTTACAAGATTTAGTACATGTTTCTGAACAGGTGGGTAAGCATTCTTTGCAATGTGGTTTTGATGCTGTACAGGCCTCGTCTAGGGTGGCTGCCACTGGGTCAGTTCTTCGCAGGCACGCCTGGCTGAGGGATCAGAATTTATCTGACCATGTTAAGACAAGGATTTTAGATGCTCCTTTACAATCTGATGTGTTGTTTGGTTCTCCTGTTGAGGCAGTCTTAAAGAAAATGGAAGACAAGGCTAAGTCTATGCAGACTGTTAAAGATTTTTTGCAGGTCCAGCCTCCGAAGTTTAGTAGAAATTGGCCTACCAAGGGGTGGACGTATCCTTCTTATGATTCCCAGTCTAGGGGTAGGTCTAGACGTGGTAGGGGCAGAGCTCAGGGCTCTTTCAGGCCTAGAACAGGGAGTTCACCTGCACAGTCTTCGGGTGAAGGCAGGGGTCAGTCCTTTCGTAAACAGACCCAATGACCTACCTTTTCAGCTGCCAGAGCCTTCTCGTCTGGCAGCACCTTTGGGAGGAAGGTTGGCTCTTTTCAAGGAAAATTGGAGTTTAATTACCCAAGACAGATGGGTATTGGATATCATACACCACGGTTACAGGTTTTATTTCCATACCTTGCCTCCTTTCAAAGGCATGCCAGACGTTCCTCCTCAGCAAAGAATAGAGGCTCACAAACAAATTTCTCTGTTACTTCAAATAGGGGCCATACAGCCGGTCCCTATGCCAGAAGTGGGCCTAGGATTTTATTCTCGCCTGTTCCTAGTACCAAAGAAAGGGAACACGTGGAGACCAATTTTGGATTTATCTACCCTCAACACTTATCTGGACATTCCCAAGTTCAAAATGTTGACTTTACAACAGCTTTTACCTCTGCTGGGCAAAGATCATTGGATGGTAACTTTGGATCTCAAGGAGGCTTACCTTCATGTTCCTATCAGACTGAGTTGCAGGAAGTATCTGCGTTTTCGGGCTGGGACTTCTCATTATCAGTTCTCTGCATTGGCCTTTGGCTTATCTACTGCGCCCAGAGTGTTCACGAAAGTTCTGGCTCCAGTGATAGCTTTCCTCAGGCTAAAAGGAATACAGATCTATCCTTATTTGGACGATTGCCTGATTCTGGCTCAAGGAAGGGACGAGCTTCTTCATCATTTGGAATATGTGATAGCAGTGCTAAGATGCCTGGGGTATTCTGTGAACGAAATAAAGTCCAGTCTAGTACCCTCTCAGGACATGTGCTTTCTGGGTGTAAGACTGAATACAGCATCCCAGATGGCCTTTTGACCCCGGACCAACAAAGAATCTTTCCCTTTACTTTCATCAATTGTCTCATCAGTCCAGGCTGACTGCAAGGACAGTCCTTCAAGCCTTGGGGTTCATGGCATCTTGTATTCTGGTGCTTCCCAATGCCAAACTGCATATGAGGAAGTTACAATGGTATCTCAAAAATGTATGGACACAGCACTGCCAGGATCTGGACACTGTCATTCAAATAATACCTTGCATTCAAAAGGAATTGTTGTGGTGGGCTCAGGAATGTCACCTAAACAAGGGACTCTCTGTGACCCGGCCAGAGGCGAGTCAGATTCTAACGACAGATGCCTCAGACAAAGCTTGGGGAGCTCATCTGAGTGGAAAGTGGATACAAGACAAGTGGCCTGCCAGACTACAACATCTACATATCAACTTGAAGGAGATGTTAGCAGTCCAGTTTGTATTAATAGCTTTCAAGGATTTACTTCTTCCAGGGCAGGTGTTGATTCTAACAGACAACACAACTGTCGTGTGGTACATCAACAAGCAAGGGGGAACACATTCTTATCCTCTATGCAGGCAAGCAATGATTTTGTGGGAGACTGCTCTCAGTTTACAGCTAAATCTTCAGGCAAGGTTTCTGCCGGGAGCACAGAACTCCTTAGCAGATGTGTTGAGCAGACGAATTATGGATCCCCACGAGTGGAAATTGGATCCTCATGTATTTCAGAAATTGACAGTGTCTTGGGGAACTCCAGACATAGATCTGTTCGCTTCTCCACTAAACCACCAGCTGCCAAAGTTTTGCACGAAAAGGTTTCATCCCACAGCTTGGAAAGTGGATGCTCTTTCTTTCAATTGGAGCAATCTTCATGTGTATGCCTTTCCACCTCTGCCTCTCCTCCCAAAGGTACTACTAAGGCCAGACAGGACAAGCCAAGGATGATTTTGATAGCTCCAGATTGGCCTCGACAGCATTGGTACCCATTACTGAGAAGCCTGGTACGGGAGCCTCCATGGCCTTTGCCTTCGATTCCACACCTGTTGTCTCAGGAGGACAGTCATTTGCTCAATGTCAAGCTTCACTCTCTTCACCTAACAGCCTGGCATATTCTGTTTTGAACCATAGTGGGTCTCAACTTCCACAGCAAGTTTTGAATGTTATTTTGGAAGCTAGAAGGCCTAGTACAAGGAAAGTGTACGCAGATAAATGGAAGAGATTTTTATTTTGGAGTGCAGCAAAGGATTTTGATGTTTCTGAGCCTAATTTAAGTGTGGCTCTTCAATATCTTACTGAGTTACTGGACAAAGGTTTGTCCTTCTCTTCTATTAAGGTTCATGCTGCAGCAATTTCGCTCACTATGATTGTGACCCACCATTGTTTTCTCATCCTTTGTTCAAGCAATTTCTTAGAGGGGCAAAGAATATAAGACCCCACATAGAGCTCCTACTCCTGCTTGGGATCTCAATTTTGTGTTGGAGAAACTCACTCTACAACCTTTTGAGCCTGCAGCTACTACTGAGTTGAAATATTTATCATGGAAGACTGCTTTTTGTTGGCCATTACCTCTGCAAGAAGGGTTTCTGAGTTGCAGGCCCTTATGGCGGTTGAGCCTTTCTTAATTTTCCATAAGGATAGGGTATCTTTACGTACTAATCCTTCCTTTATGCCTAAAGTGGTTTCTAGTGTGGCTTTAAACCAAACTATTCATTTGCCTACTTTTTATGCAAATCCCCAAAATAAAGGGGAAAAGATTTTGCACACTTTAGATGTACACAGGCAGTTGCGATATTATTTGGACAGAACTAAAGGGTTCAGGCAGTCTCAGCAGTTATTTGTTTCTTTTGCTTTGAATTCTCAGGGCAAGCCTGTGTCAAAACAAACTATTTCTAAGTGGATTGGGTTTTGCATTGCTTTCTGTTATTCCCATCATGGCAAGGAGATTCCAGCTGGGATTAGGCCTCATTCCACTAGGCTACGGCCACTTCGACAGCTTTTTTAAGGGGGGTGGCAACTAAAGATATTTTGGAGGCAGCTACTTGGAGTTCAGTGCATACTTTCTCTAGGCATTATCACCTTCCACTTTATTCTAAATCTAGGGCTGGTTTTGCCACTGCTATTTTGCAGGGCATTTTGGCAGCTCCTGCTTCCTTATAGTTTTGCCATCCTCCCTTACCTCTGCTTTGGGATTCTACCCAAGTGTAAGGACTGCAGCAATGTGAGATGAAGAACATAGTACAGTTTTGTACCTACCATAAATGTAGATGTTCAAGATCCACATTGCTGCAGTCCAATTTACCTCCCTCCTTCCCTCTGTAGTTAAAGGCGGTTGTGTGGGTTGGGTTGTCAATATGGTGTATATTGTATATATTGTACATATTTTTAGTGCAAGGGTGGTTGGTTGGTTGTTTGCTGTCTTTTGGTTTTGACCTTTCTTTTTAGGGTCTTCTGACATCTGGGGCAAGAAAAGACTGAGGATATGACGTCGGTCATGCGCATTTGTACCCTGACGTCCTGATGTCAGTCAAATGCGCCTTGACCGACGTCAGCCTTATACTTTGATATTCGGGCCGACCGAGGACAGCGGACTACCCAAGTGTAAGGACTGCAGCAATGTGGATCTTCGAACATCTACATTTATGGTAGGTACAAAACTGTACTTTTTATTGTTGATCCTTCAATTCCCAAATATTTGTACACTCCCTTTTGCTCAAGTTTTTTTTTTTTTTTTATAACACATTCCTGTCCCAAACTGATGTTTTCTTGGTGCTGCTGCTTTCCTGCTTTAAAGGCTGCTTTTGCACATTTATCAAGACCAAATGACGTTCTTTTATCATCTGAAACATTTTTGACCACTTGCAGTTGTGCTTTCATTTCCTCATATTATGAACTATACAGTTTTAAATCATCTGCAAAAAGATAAGTCTTTACACTTGTTTTCTGGGTGCCGAATTTTAGCCATGACCTAATCTGTTAACTAGACAGCTTACTGAGTTAAGGCAGGACAAAAGAACAGCAGTGAGAAAGTCTCATCCTGGAAAATCCCCCTTTGAAATTTTATCTCTAAAATAATAATTTGTCCTTTATCATGGCTTAACTGCAAAGTGAGCGATTTAGAACTGTTTTATGGTCAATGTAATGTAATCAACCAGTGTAGGTGTATCTTATACATTTTTAAGCACTCTATCAGTGAATGTAGGATACTGTCAAAT
This sequence comes from Protopterus annectens, assembly GCF_019279795.1. Classification (NCBI taxonomy): domain Eukaryota; kingdom Metazoa; phylum Chordata; order Ceratodontiformes; family Protopteridae; genus Protopterus; species Protopterus annectens. The sequence goes on along the minus strand of NC_056733.1, from coordinate 1,488,050,516 downwards.
GCTTTTTTGTAGCCTATCCCTGCCATACTTAGATTCTTCTCCTTTTTACAGTTCTCCATTACGACTTTATTTAACAAGTGATCCTTTGTTCCATGTAACTTTGTGTTATTACCCTTTTGTTCTATTGGCATGATTGAGTTTTCTTCTAAATGACTATAAACTTTGTCGGCATCAGTTCCGTTGTATAGTTTATACGTTGTCAGAAGGCAAGTTATTGTTTATAGTTTTTTTAGGATAGCTTGCAGGTTCACACTTAAGTAGAAGTAATGTTTTTCCTGTTGTTAATCTGGCCAGTATGGTGATGGCTGGGACCACAGAGATGCTCTCTCCTTGGTTGTAGACTCCTTCACAATCCGTTTTGCGGTGGAAGTGCTAGCAGTATGGGAATGGAGTCTTACTCATCCATGGTCAGGTTGGCTAACGTGTTTATGTTGCAGATGACCATAGTTCTGCCAAGTGTACTAGTGGAGACATTGAGCAGTCCAGTTTGCGATTCAGTGTATCCAAGGAATGACACTTAGCATGCACAGCCTGGATCACACTCCCTTTCACTGCCGTGGCTGTGGTGGAGCTAGCCTGTGCCTACTTGGTGTGCCCCTGCACATACATTGCATTACAGCTATTGACACACCACCCTCTGGGATATTTAATAATCTTCAGATGAAATCACTGTAGAATATGTATTCTCAAAAGCATACACAGAGATGGAGTACTGCCGTTTTTCACACCCTAAAGTGCCATTGGAGATATCATGCAATACCTATGTTTTCTGTGTTTGCTGCGCATCACACAAGTGAGATGCTCATTGATGCTAGTCATTGTGTGACAGATAGGACACACAAACTGTTTTGGGTGCCCGTTGTCTACCATTTTCCCTGAGATTGTTTAAGGTAAAACATCATAGCATAATCTGCCCCTTTCCTCAACATGATCTCAGATCTTATTTGCTGCTCATCTAGTACAGACATGGTTCCTTGCTCAGGCTTGGCTCAGTTAAGTTTTCTAAAACAATTTTTGTCTCTTGCTTAGTTTGTGGAGAGCTCCTTCAGTTGTTTGTAATGCCTCTTCTGCCTTTTTGTAGCCCTCCTCCCAAAAAAGCAGCTTATCTTCTCCTCCGTCCTTTCGTGCTTTTGGCGCCCTTTCTGTTAGTGTAGTTAGGTATCCTTTACAGTGGAATAGTAGTGATTTTACTATTGTGGTTGGATTGATATTCTCAGTGTTATATTACTGCCTTTTCACTTTTTGTTAGTGTTCTGACCATGTCCGATAAGCCTTCTGGGTTTTAAAAGTGTGAGGCCTGCAATTACAAGAATCTCAATTTGGAGGCTCATCCAGATTGCATATACTGCTTAGGCACTGCCCAGTTGGATGAAGAGTGCACCATTTGTACTGCTTTCGGACAGTGGTCTGTTAATGAATGGTGCAACAAAATGGTACTAAAGGGACTTCTCCCAGCCCATGCCGGAGAGCCATCTATGGTTATGCCTTCTGTGTTTGGAGTCTTCCCATCTGCAAAAAAAGCCATGAGACAGACACAGAGGGGAGAAGAGTAGTGACAAGCCCAAAGAAAAGGGCAAGGAATCTCGGAAGTGCCCCCCCCCCCCCGACCATTCCTCCTTGTCAGTGGCTTCTCTGTTTCTGTCTCCAAAACTTCCTAAAGCTTTGGCTGTGACCACTTTGATGGATCCAGTATTAATTGGATCACAGACTTCTCCGTTGTTGGAGCCTAGATTTTCAGTGGAGCCAGTCTCTGCTAGACTACAGTCTTCTTTCCTGCAGGAGAGACTTGTACACAAATCTTCTTGACCTCAGTCCACCTCTTCCTCCACCAGATCAGTGCAGTCTACCAGAAATCTGACAGAAGCCAAATTTAGTTGAGGAGTTCTCTCAGCGCCGAACCCTGTCAGACCCATGAGCTTCAGTCCTTTCCCCCATCCTATGGTGTTTCCTATCCTGATCTGCTTTCTGGTTTCGGGAGGTTTGGATCTGAGTTTCTCCTTGTTAGATCCAGTGTCTTGGTCAGTTTTCACTCTGGTGACATCTCTGATCTGACCACATCTGAGTGTCCTGGATCCAAAATTATCTTGAAGCTCAAATGTAGATGCCAGTTGTGAGGGTCGAGGATCGATTCCGAAGTTTTCAAAGCCATCCCATATTCTTGGAACCTCGGAACTGGATAATTCTACGCCAACATCGACCTTGGAGCAGAGTCTGATCATTTCCTAGAATCAGCTTAGTTTGGAAGCTTTGGCTCCCTACTGGAGTGGTGTTAGAGTTCCCCTTGCCTTCTGCCTTAAAGGTGGCAGAGAGAGCTTATGGTGAATGGGCTTCCCTTAATTTCTCTTCTCTCCCCATTTCCAACAAAAGGCCATAGATCTTGATCTTCTATCCCATCAGGATAGCTAGTTCCCCTGAGCCTTGAGACAGTTCATACTCAGGATCCCTTCCTCAGTCTTTTGAGTCCTCACTGGAGTATCCCACTACAGAGGCCCCTCAAAAGCATAAGTACAAGAGGAGGCAGATTGACTCCCCCCAGGAGCCACTCACTGTAGACACAAATTTCAATGATTGGGAAGGGTCCTCTAGGTCCCTCAAATCATTTCATTAGGATGTCTCATTTGGCGAAGTCCTCAAACTCTTGAGACAGAAAAGCAGTTGTCTTCCAAAGCCTCCTCCCAAAAGGAATGGGTGGTTTTTCAAAGCCTTTGGATCTGGCTCAGCTAATTTTTGGTTGTTCCTTTATGAAAAAGCCTCTTCCCAAAAGGAATGGGTGTTTTTTCAAAGCCTTTGGAACTGGCTCAGCTAATTTTTGGTTGTTCCTTTATGAAAAAGCCTCCTCCCAAAAGGAATGGGTGTTTTTTCAAAGCCTTTGGATCTGGCTCAGCTAATTTTTGGTTGTTCCTTTATGAAATGATTGATTTATTCTCTCGGTGGGCATGGAAGGAGTTGGATTTGGTAGAACCTGTCCTCCGGAAACCTGATAAGTTTCTTGTGACACCAAATGATCAACAACATTGGAACATGGGCCCGGCAGTGGACACAGTGGAAGTAGCAGCAGCAACCAAAAAAGTTCTGGCTGAAGAAACACATCTGTCCATTACCCTAGCAGGGTGTCTAGGATGGTGGGCAGGTTTGGGAAGCGAGTTTATGCTTCAGCTACCTTTTCTGTGAGGGGGCTGAATTATCTGCCACACATGACAAGATTTCATAGAGATTTGACTAAGGAGATCTCCAAAGCTCTCTCAAGGCCCATGTCTGTGGAGGGCAAAAAAAATGTAGCCTCACAGTAGACCAGCCTTCAGACTCTATTGAACTCCATGTGCCTGGTGTCTAACATGACCAAGAGCATTATGAGAATTGCAGGCACAGGCATTACCATAAGGAGACATTATTGGATGCAGTTTTGTGACTTTGCAGAGCTTTTCAGTTCATCTTTTGTTAATGCCTCTTTCTATGGTTCGAACCTCTTTGGATTGAAAGTTAATGGCACAATCTCACTAGAAGTGAGCAAGATGGGAACGTCCTTTCTGCCATAGGGATATGTTTCTCCACCCCCCCCCAGAGGTCCTTCTCCAGAAACCACAAGGGGGTATAAGAAGCTGTGGTTCCAGAAGTCCCAAGGGTTCTCCCCGGACACTCCTGGAGAAAGACCCCCCGAGACAAAGAAGGGAATTCTAATGGCAAATATTGACTGTGAGGCAAAGAAAGCCTGCAAAACCAAGGTTTCAAGGACCTGTTCACTGAGAGGCCTTGTCAGCACTGCTGAATGATTGCCCAGCCACTGCACTCTGGAGAGAGTTTGGAGGCAGTTGTCTCTATATCCAGAAGACTGGACAGCCATCATTAAAGATATCTGGGTGTGGAGGATCATAAGCTATTCTATTTTTCCACCTCCTTCAAGCAAGGAAAGCCCACAACATGCCACCCTCAAGTGGCAGCTGTAGAAATAAAAAAAGTGAATCATCCATTGTGGTCCCACCAGATCAACACAGATCTAGAATTTACTCAGGGTTCTTTTTGCACCAAAGATCAGGGACCTCAGGCTCATTTTGGTCATCAGTCATTTCAATCAGTGTGTCTAACACACAAAGTTCCGAATAGTCATATTACAACCCATTGTCCCTCTGAGTAAGGATGATTGGATGTGCTCAGCAGACCTTCAGGATGTGTACCACCAATTTATGATGGACATGCAGTCCGGAAGGTGTCTGCTGTTCTAACTGGTATAGCCAGTCACTTTCAGTTCAGAACACTGCCATTTGGTCTCACCACAGTTGCCCGGGTGTTCACCAAGCATATGGCAGTGGTTGCAGTTCACCTCAGACTGCCCAGGGGTTCTGGATGTTCCTGTATATAGATGACTGGCTCATTACTGCTCCTACCAGGTATCCTCTCATTTGGGCCAGAAACAATCTGCTCCAACCTTGCTACCAGTTAGGGTTCACAATAAACCTTGAAATTTTCAGTTATTTCTGGTTCAGATGTTGAGATTTCATAGGTGCCTATCTAGATACAACAACCAGGATAACAAAACTGCCAGACCTCAGATTGTTGACCTAGCATAACCAGGCACAAAAGGTTCTTTCCTGTCCCAGTGCACCAGATAGATTGTTTTTTCATTCTGGGGGTTGATAGTGGTTGGCATCACACTTGTCCCATTAGCCAGATATTTTACATGACAGGTCTACAGTGGACACTTGTAGTGCAGTGGTGTCTCAGGTACCAACCTATGAGTTTTTAGATTCATCTGACAGACATTTGCAAGATGCACATAAAGTAGTGGATTCAGTCTCCCAAGGTGTCTCAAGGATGTCCATGTGTATTCCAACCCTCAAGGCCACTGTGAGCATGGTCACTTCCCAGCTATGGTGGAAGGGCATTACATGGTAAAGATGGTCTAAGGTACGTGGTCTCCCTCAAAGGCCAGTTGCTGCATCAGCGTTCTACAGATGAGGCCAGTTCTGCTAGCATTGCAGGCCTTCCAAGACGTCCTCCTATGGATGATTTCTGTCCAGACAGACAGCATGTCAGTTGTCTGGTACATCAGCAAACAAGAGGAACCAGTTCCTATCCTTTATGTCAAAAAGCAAGGCGGGTGGAGCAGTGGGTGATACCTTCCAATCATTTTCTGGTAGCAACACTTATACTGGGGATGTCCTTTGTTCTAGTGGATAGGTTGATCAGGTCTCTCCTTCTACTTCATGAGTGGACACTCAACCCAATAGTGGCAAAACAGATTTTTTTTTGTTGATGGGGTCAGCCATGCTGACCTTTTTGCCTCTCCCCACAACACCAAGTGCAGCAGATTCTTTGCCCTGTTCTCAGAGGGGGAGTCACCCAACAGGTGCTGTGATGCACATTTGACCTTCTGCTTTTATCTGTGCCTTTTCCTCCTACTCCCTCATTCCAAAGTTCCTGCAGAAAGCATCAGAGAGGAAGATCACGGTTGTCCTTATTGCCCTATTCTGGCCGCCCTAGGTGTAGTTTTCCATTTTCTGACCTCATTTGGTTCAGTCCCCCTGGGTGCTGGATCACTGTCCAGGTCTTCTGTCTCACCCTTCTGGCAAGCTTCATCTGGGCATTCATGCCCTGATGTTAACTGGTTGGTTTTTCCACTTCCAATGATAGCTATCTTCTCCAGTAATCCGTAATATTTCTTCTTCTGAGGTATTATCTACCAGGAGATTTTTTTAAAGTAAGTGGAAGAGATTTTCTATTTGGGCCTCCCAAAGGAATCTAGATCATTTTTAGTCTTCCCTTCTTGCAGTTTTAGACTTTCTGGAGTACATTTTCCAGGCTGGGGCCAGTTATTCCACCATTAAGGTCCAGTTAGTGTCTTTCTAATTTTCATATCAGAGAAAATCATGTTAAGTTAACTTCTCTTAGACATACCAAAGCTTTCATGAGATAATTTTCCTTCTTATACCCCCTCTTAAAGATCCTACTCCCCTTTGGGATAAGACTATCCTGCTTCCGACCTTGACCCAGTCTCCCTCTGAACCTGTCACCAGGATGGACATCAAATTTTGGACCTGGAAAATTATTTTTCTTGTGATAATAACTTCAGCACAGAGAGTACTGGAGCTGCAGGAGTTGTCCTGCTGGCCACCCTACATAATTTTCCACAAAGACAGGGTGTCCTCAGAACCAATACATCCTTTGTTACCCAGGTAGCATCTGAGGCCTTACTGAACCAATGCATTAATCTTCTATTTTTCTTTCCTAATTTTTCCAACAAAGGGGAATATGTTTAACATTTGCTGGATGTACATTGTCAAGTTCATTTCTACCCCCATCGTACCAAATCCTTCAAGAAGACAGACCAACTATTTTTCTCTTCTTTTAAAGCCAAGATGGACCAAAGAGTTCCCAAATTTTCCTTAGCTAGATGGTTAGCAGACTGTATTGTTCATGCTTATAAAGAAAAAGGTTTGACCCTGCCCAGACCACTGGGCTTATTCAGCTTGGTCTGTCTACACTTCCTATGCCTCCTTTTCCAGGTCCTTAATTGTTGACATTTGTGCAGCAGCCATTTGGTCCAACATTCACACATTTATTCCTCATTATAAGCTGGATCTGATCTCCAGGAGTAGGGCGGCTTTTGGCTCAACCTTTACTTGGAATATCCCTCCATGTGACCTCCCCAATGTCCAAGTAGCTGGGGACTCTAGCCAATCTGTTGAGGAACTGATGGAAGAGACAGATGCAGCAGTTTTGTACTTTACATAACAATAGATCTGTATTATCTGTTTCAGTCCTTCCTGAACTGCCTGCCCTCCTTCCCCCTTCCATTCTATGGAAGTTAATTTCCTTGGTTTCTGGTATGACATTATGGTCAGCCACTTGAGTAATGTCGTAACACTCTTTCAGCTCCAGAGCAGTATCCCTTTGGGATCTCAGGTGTAGCAACTTTGATATCTGCTTGTGTTTTGCTCTGTTTGGGGGTTGCAGACAAAGTCGACCTGAGGTAATGTTGGAGACAGGAAAGAATTATGGATAAGGGAAGGAGCCTGAACTATGGATCCTAAAGTCTGGAGTGGCCGAGGTTTGATCCGAAGACCACCCATTGAGGAAGGATAGAAGTAGACAACACAGATTTATAGTTATGGTAAGTATATAAGTTTCATATATGGCTACAGTCTGAAGCATTGAACCCTCATATGCCTGAATGTTATTTTAGGCTGTAAGTAATAATCATGTATGAGCGGAAGTTGTTTTCAGTGGAGATTTCTCACCAGCATTTTGTATGGGATCATGATGCAGCTGGGTAAGGAAATTTGCCCTTACCTTGCCATTGTGTGATCTTGGAGTTGGTATATATAATTATCAGGGGGTGTGGGGGGTACACTAGCCAAAAAAAAATATTTTTATTTTTTGTTGTTTTCTATCATTATAGATGCCCTGACTGAGTCACTGTGGCAATATTCTTATCAGGTGGGTTGTAGCTCGCTGACGTCTGGCCAGAGTACCAAAGCTTTACCTTTGTATGATGTACATCTGGGCATTAATCTTTTCTCATAGGCATTGGGGTATAAAAGTGGACATACCTACAAGGTCCTCGGACTGTCTCACTGCCAGCCCAAATGCAGGTCGTTTGCATGCAATGGACTGTAATTGTTTGTCCACTAGGTACCATAGCTTCACTTGTATCAGATAAGTGCCCCATTGGGGAACCTTCTAATTTTTTGTCTTTTTGGCTAATAATTGTTAGATGTCAGTAGTGGTAAGTCTGAGTGCAGCAGACAAATTCTGTACAAAGACGTACTAAGTGTTTATTCTGTCTTGTACCTGAACACGACTATAAATCTTGTTCCCGCTGCCAGTCATTCTTTCAGAAAACCCGCTGATCTAGTCTGTCCACACTTAATACATTTCTTGAGACCTAGTGTCTAAAATGCTTGGCCCATTCCAGTATGTTAGAAGACTCAGATGTAGGCCTCCTGCCTAAGAAAAAACTTAGAGACCTAGATAGGATTCTCCAGCTATCATCTTGGAATCAGGCATACCCACTCATGTTGATAAACCCGCAGTATGCCAATAATCTTTTCATAAGGCCTCTGTGTGATCCTGCTGGAAGGCTGGTATGGCTCCTGAGGCCTTGCAGATGACTGACTACTCTGGTGAAACACACATCATTGCATTGGAGGGCCTTCAAGGAATCCCTGATTTCCTTGTGTGAGAAGAGATTCCCAGAACCCTGATAGAAATGCAACAAGGATTCAGAACCTCCTAAGCTTATTCAGGCGGATATCACCCCAAAAAGGCAAAAACAAAAATGTAAACATTCAACATCTCCTTCTGCATCAAGGAAAAAGAACGGTTTGATTTTTCTCAGTGGCTTTTCAAGGCATTCATGTCTTTGAAGCCCCCTTCCTTTGTGACTTCTCAAGCCACACCACATAAGCAGACATTAGATTCCTCTTCCTCTAACGAGGAACCAGATTGGGATTCAGATCTTTTCCTAGACTACTTATCCCAGTTACACTTTCCAGAACAGACTTTGTCAGGTGAAGGAAATTCACTTTCTTTAACACCCCCCCCCCCCCAACACACACACGAAGAGGCCTCCTGTGGAGAAACCTTTCGGAGCATGATAAAACATTTTGAATGGCAGTCCAGACAGGTTTCTGAGGTGCAAAAGAGATGCTACAATTTATTGGAGATGGATACCCTGCCCTCCTCCATTCCTCCCCATGCTTGAGGCTTACCTGGACACTTTTCAGGCCAACTCCTTGGCTCCATATTGTCAGACTTCTGCTCCTAAAGACCAGCTAGGTTCTCTAAAGTTCTTGATGAATTAAAGCACCTCTGTAAAATACCTATGACAGACTTACACACAGTTTCTCTGGCTTCGAACAAGCCTTCCAAGTTGTTACCTGACTCTAAAGTTCTCCCCAATTACAGGCAGTCGAGCAGTGAGCAGGTGGGGCAAGATACTTCCATCACCCTAGTCTTTAGAGCAGTGGTGCACAACGTCTGGCACTGGGGCCAAATCTGGCCTGCCACGCAACATCATCTGGCCCACAGAGGGTAACCAAAAAATTTAAAAAAAAGTGAAAAAATGTTATGCCTTACTCCAGTCATGCAAACTTTCCAGCACATGCTTACTTACCTAATTGACTGCATTTGTGCACATCTCTAATTTTAGCCATGGAAGTAACTATTCTGTTTTGTTTATAACTTGTAGTCTGTAAACAGAAGTATCTTCCTGCAAGAGTTTGTAATACGGCATGGCTGCAAGCCAGAATAAAGTTCAATGCAAAGTTGATGTAGAAAACAGGCAATTTCATGACTACTATCTTAAGTAAAAAATGCCAGTCACCTGTACCTGTTGTTAACTCGTAACGACTTACTATGTTTTGAGGTGGCCCACAGATGCATTAAGAATTCGTGTAGTGGCCCTCCCCACAAAAAGATTGTGCACCACTGCTTTAGAGCTATAAACTATCAAACTCAAATAACCAAATATGTGCTCTCTGTGTTACAGTCCTTGAACAAGACCATCAAAGAGTTCCAGACTCAAAACAATTCATGCAGTCTTTAGTGGCCCAGGCTTCTCAAATAGTCAACACAGTATAAAATGTAGCTATGATGCTGTGGATGCCTCTTCCAGGGTGGCTGCAACTGGTTCAGTGATTAGGCAGTATGCCTTGTTAAGCCAGCCTATACCTGAAGATATAAAATTTTAATATTTTCAAATCTTCCTTGGATAATAATATCTCCTTTTTTGCCTACAGGTTGCCAGTCTCTTTAAGGCTTTGCAGGAACAAGGCAAAACTGTGAAAGATTGCCATCAAATCCTACTGTTGACTGTTCTCAGATACCACAAACGTTATCCAGCTAAATAAATCTCCTTCACCAAGAGAGAACCTAAGACACCTCATAGGCAAAGGAAAGCTCCCAAGATTTCCAGAGAAAACTGAGAGGAATATTGCTTCTTGGAGGCCATAATTTAGTTATAGGTCCCTGTGACTACCTTACCCCCCCCCTCCACACACACCAGCCCCGACCCTTCGACCCCACTCTCAAAAAGACTTTCTCTTCCCTTTCCTGTCTGGGAAATGGTAACCCTCTGATAAGTGGCTTCTAAACATTATAAAGCAGGGTTACTCTGTCTTGGGAGAACAGCCCAACTCCAGGGGGGAATCCCTCCCCCTCCAGCTACATCTCACAGAGCCCATCTTGCAAGAGTTACTGTCCTGGGGAACTATAGAAGTATTTCCTTCATCCTGTTCAGGAAGGGGATTGTATTTAAGGCTTTTCCTGGTCCCCAGAAAAGAAGGCTATTAGAGGCCCATCCTGGATCTCTCCAGACTAAACACTTTTCTGAGAGTGCCATCTTTCAAAATGCTGTTCCGATTAACTCTTTGTCCTTTTCTACTCCCTCAAGTCTTTTTGGTATTCTTAGACATACAGTATGCTTATATTTTTATTCCCATTCTTCCTTCTTGCAAAAAATGTCTCAGCTTTTTTTTTCACTGGGTCATCATATTTTCAGTTTACTGCTTTGCCCTTTGGTCTTTCCTAAGCTCCAGGGGTGTTCAAAAAGTGTCTGGCTCCAGTATTGGCTTTCAGACTTTCCCATGTCTGGAAGACCTTCTACTCCAGGCTTTATCCAGGGACATGCTTCTAAAGCACCTTCATAATACATTACAAATTTTGACTCCTGGGGGCTCATCAGCTATAAAATATCCCAGCTTACCTTTTACCAACAGCTGATCTTCCTGGAATGCATTCTGGACACATCTACCATGCATGCCTCCATTCCTCAAGAGAATGTCACCTCACTAACCAACAGGTTTCTGCTGCTTTCCAGTCAGGATAATTGCTCAGCCAGACAAGCTCTTAGGGCCTTGGGACTCATGGCTGCCAGCATTCCTATGTTGCCCCTCACCAGATTACACATGTATTTGAAATCAGTGTGGTCACAACACTGTCACCCTATCAGTACCAACATTCCCCTTCTTTCTTGCATAAAGAAGGAACTGCTTTGGTGGAGCAACCAGGTTGCTCTCAACCCAGGCCTCCCATTCAGTCCAGCACCACAGAACCAAGTCTTGTTTACAGATGCATCAGATAGGGCTTGGAGGGAGCTTAGACAGAAGTCCACAGAGTCCAAGTGGAGTAGCCGGCCCATGTATTAAAAGAACACATTAACTTAAAGGAAATGAGGGCACTTCTTCAAGTCCTACGGATCTTGTCACACCTTTGGAAACCAGGCACTCTTTTGGTACACACAGATAACACCACATTGATGTGATACATAAACAAGGAGGCACAAGATCCTGTTCTCTGTCCAGGCTTGCATAAGAAGTTTGGCACCTAGCCTCTCGGATGAACCTTTCTGTCTCAGCGACATTCCCACCCAACAAAATGTGTTGGTAGATTCTCTTACCACAGCACAAGTTTAAACCAAGAAACGCTTGTAGCATATAAAAACTTTAATAAAACTACATATACAGGACTTAACGTGCAGAGCACATACAGCTTTCGGGTACAACCCTTCTTCACTGCAAAGACATATTTGTGTTCTAACAGCTGTTTTATATCAAAATATGGTGATCACAGCATTCATAGCCAATAAAACCTGAACAAATTAAAACTCTCATCATGTAACAATTATATAACTTCCTAAAAACCTAGAAATTACCTATACAACATTTATAAGTCTGTATGTGTGTGTGTGTGTGTGTGTGTGTGTATATATATATATATATATATATATATATATATATATATGTATGTATATAAATATATAGATATATATAGATATATATATATATATATATATGTATGTATATAGATATATATATATATATATATACACACACACACACACACACACACACACACATATACGTTTACTTCAGTTGACCGACAAGTATTATTGGCAAGAAAATGAGATATGCCCCCTTCCCCACTGTAGTGCGACCCTGGAGTTAGAATATATAGTTAGGGGGGTGTGGGGGGCAAAGCCCCCCACTTACTTTTGTTTTACTAAACAATATTAAAGCAAAACTAAACAATATAATATGAAATTAAGTGGGGGGCTTTGGCCCCCACCACCCCCCCATTATGGGGGGCAGTGCCCCCCACACACCCCCTAACTATATATTCTAACTACAGGGTCGCACTACAGTGGGGAAGGGGGCATAGCCCATTTTCTTGCCAATAATACTTGTCGGTCCAATGAAGTGTCGGTCATTTGGTCTCTGGCAAATGGGTGTCGGGCAGATGGAAGTTCGGGCAAATGGGTGTCTGGCAGATGAAGTAGACCCAGAGATAGATATATATATATATATATATATATATATATATATATATATTAGTGGGGCTTGGTTCCCTGCGAAAACATTTTTTTTTTCATTTTTGGTGCTTTAATGATTGATCATTTGGATTCGATCACATGTCCTTTGATTTTCTGCCATTTCAGTGAAATATCATAAACCCTGATGACAGTAGCCAAGATGATGAGTAATCTCCCACTGTTTCATAACTGGCAGAGACTGCATCTGCAGATACCCACTCTTTCCCCTAAACTGGTGTTGCCCTCATTTTTGTATCCATGCTCTCACCCCCTGTTGATTTACAGCCCTACCCTCACCGTTGTCTTTCCTCTTTGATGTCTCCTTCTACATTGTGTACCCCTCCCTCATTGAGATACTCCACACTGTTAGTCTTGTCTGTTTTTCCCTGCAACCTAACCTTACCCCTCTTACCTTCCTCTAACATCCATCCCTGACTTTCATTTTTCTTATAAAAAAAAAAAAAAAAATTAGGCACCTGACCCACAAAAAAAAAAAATATTCATCCTCCCCCACCACCATCTCGCCATGTCTTACTTGGTCACCCCCTGTTCTTCACTCTGCTGGCTTTCCCTTTTCATCTCTGTCCTGTACTCCCAACTCAAATCTTTAATTTGGTCAAAAAATAAACACATCACACACGCACATGCTCGAAAAGGACTTATAAAACAATTAATCTGAAGTAGTTAACTTCATTTGGTCTGCAACCTGTGGGATACGGATCCGACCTCGGATCCGAGCCGGCAAATTTACAAAGCTTAGATCCAAGCTCCTAGCTCCTCCCCTTACCCATAATCCCTTGCCAACCCTGACTGACCTCAGATCTAGTTTGCCGCGCTTCTGAACAGCAGCTAGATTGCGAGCTCCTGGTTTTTTAGTCAGATAAGTCCTTATTTCTTAATTTTCTCCCTTTAAACTTGTGAGTGTTTTGTGTTGGTTAGGTTTCCCTTGTCATAACCTCTTTTTTAAATAACCCTTTTAAATTTTAGTAAAATTTTTCCTCCCCATCCCTCGCTGGTCATAGTTTGTGTGTGTGTGTTTAGTGTGTTTGGGGCCTACCGAGTGAGTTTTTCTTTTAGTTTAAAATGTCTGAGGCCACAAAACCGATGTTTTCTAAGTGCACCGAGTGTGGCCATAAGCTCTCCCCAGCGGATGGCCACACTCGGTGTGTCCGGTGCCTTGGGGTTGAACACCTTTCCTCTGGGTGTTCTATCTGCGTGGAGTTCAACCCCAGGGCACTGAAGGACCGGAGGTCGAAGCTGATCCTAGCGGGACTCTTGCCCCCAGATTTGGCTTTGGCTTCCGATGCTTCTGTGGCCTCCTCCCAGGCTTCGGTGGTGGCCATTCCTGCCTCTCTCCCCCAGGCCGGGACTCAAACTCCCGCTTCTGCGCCAGAGGAGAGGGAGGCCAGAAAAGAAAAAAGGAGGGAGAAGCACCAGAAGCGGCGGGCCGAGGCCTCCGCTTCGGCCCCCCAGCTAAGCGGGCTTCTCCCTCCAGGGCTTCTAGGTCTCCTCCTTCTCGGCTCCGGTCTCCATGCTTCTCACCGGGACCCGAGGAGGAGGAGACACGATCTCCGTCGAGGTCATCGAGGCGGCAGTCCCGGCCAGCCTCGGTTGCCTAGTCGAGATCCACCCGTAGTCTTTCGGATGCAGATTTGGACCGGATGATGCAAAGGTTCATCCAGGCCCAGCTGCAGATGGGAGTGCTCCTGCCCCCCCCCCCCTCTGGGGGTGAGCTCAACACCCTTCTTTGCCCCGATAGCTCCTTCTCCTACCCACTTCCCGGGTTCGGAGCGCTCGGAACCTGGCAGCGTTTGAGCCGGGGGTAGGTCGGCGCTAACAGTATCGGGTACTTCGGCTCCGACTCTTCCTTCGAGTCTGATCCTTCCTTGTCGGATCCGAGCTCTCGGAGCCGTGGTCTGAGCTTTGGATCCAAGGGGGGTCTGTGTGCCTTCGGCTCCGTCCAGGTCGGAGCACACTGGTCCTTCGGATCCGATGCTCTCGGCGCCGGTTCTGATCCATCCATCGGATCCGGGTGAGGGTCTGCTCTCGGATCCCAGAGAGAGTGGCTCTCCCTCGGTCTTCGATGTGGTGGAGAGGACTCTGATGAGTGCATCCAGGCCCCTGGTCCTTGCTTCGGTTCCATCCCGCACTCCCTCTCGGTTGAGTCAGGCTTCCATCACCCGGCCACAGGGACAGCCTGCTTTGACATCTCAGGTCGTTCCCCTGGAACAAGACGTGGCTGGTGAGACATCCTCGGACAGCCCCCCCGAGGATGTTCCTCACAAGCGAAAGTGCAAGAGGAGGCATGTGGACCCCCCCCGAGTCCCTTGACAGAAGACACTGATTTGGATGAAGGAGAAGGCTCCCCAAGGTCGCCCCCCGAGGATGTCTCCTTTGGAGACATCAAGGAAATGCTTAGGATAAGGGGGGGGGTCCGCCCCCAAGGCTTCCTCAGAGTAATCCGTGTTCCTGGAGGCATTCAGAGCAGGCCCATCTACCTCTTGGGTGTCCCCTCCGGCCGACCCCTTAGTGGACCTTATTACCACTAGGGCGTTGAAGGAGCTGGACACTGTGGAGCCAGTCCCCAAATGCCCGGACAGAATTCTGAGCCCCCCCACTGAGAAGTCCCATTGGAGCAAGGGACCCCCCGTAGATGCCATGTTGGTGGCAGCAGCCACCAAGAGGGAGTTAGCCCAAGAGAGTCCCTCGGTCCATCCCCCGAGCAAGGAGTCTCGCTTGATGGACCGTCTTGGGAAGCAGGTCTTAAGTTCAGCGTCCTTCGCTGTAAGGTCCTTGAACTGCATGGCACATGTGATACGGCTGCAGCAAGACCTTATTAAAGAGTACGCTGCATCGCCCCCGGAGTCCATGTCGGCAGAGGACAAACAATTGTACTCCACTCGCATGGCCACTTTTAGGTCTATATCCAACACCTCTATGCGGCTTGTATCCCACGCTACAGAGGGAGCCACTAGAGCCAGCGGAGCAGACCTAGTCATGAGGCGTCAGGCCTGGCTCCGACATTGTGATTTATCGGAACCCTTCAAGGCGTCCTTTGCGAATGCCCCCTTCGATGGTTCTGCCTTATTTGGCAAGACAGTTTGCGAGACTTTAGTCCAGAGCGAAAAGGATGGGAAGACGTCTGCCGTCTGAGTCCGCTTCTCTGCTCCCCAGAGGTCCTTCTCCAGTAACCAAAAGGGACAGAAGAAGATTTGGTTCCGAAAGTCGCAACAGTCCCAGTCCGCTCCGGACTCCCAGTCCTTCCGCGGCAGAGGAGGACAGGGTGGACGCCGCCCTAGAGGCAGAGGGGGCCCGAAGAACTTTGGGTCCAGAGAAACCTTCTCTGATCGGCCCACGCAGCAACCCTGAGGGGTTGCCCGACTGCTCCACTCTGGAGGCAGTTGGGGGGCGATTCTCGAGGCACCTAGCAGCTTGGGAGTCCATTACAACAGACCGCTGGGGGCTTCGTATCATATCCAGAGGATACAGAATTCCCCTTTCTTATATTCCCTACACCCCCGAATACCTCTCCGATGTTCCACCCAATTAGAGGGAGGCTGCAGCTGCAGAAATTCGGCAGCTTTTAGAAAAAGGAGCTATCCAGCACGTCCCCCCAGGCCAGTCCAGATCAGGTTACTACTCCAGGTTCTTTTTGGTGCCAAAAAAGACGGGGGACCTAAGGCCATCCTTGATCTTTCCCTACTAAATCTGTCAGTAACCAAAGAAAAGTTCCGGATGGTCACTCTTCAATCTATTCTCCCCCTCTTGCGGGAGAACGACTGGATGTGCTCGATAGACCTCAAGGACGCGTACTACCACATATTGTTGGACGTGCGATCCAGGTTGTTTCTCCGCTTCCAGCTGGGAGCCAGTCATTATCAATTCAGGGTCCTTCCCTTTGGTCTCACCTCAGCCCCCAGGGTGTTCACCAAGGTATTAGCAGTGATAGCGGCCCACCTGAGACTCCAGGGAATGCAGGTTTTCCCTTACCTGTACGACTGGCTCCTCACTGCCCCAACAAGGCATCTACTATGCGTAGCCAGGGACTACTTCCTCAACCTTGCTCCGCAACTAGGGATCACTATAAACTCAGACAAATCCTCTCTCACCCTGACTCAGGTGATAGATTTTATCGGGGCCAGACTGGACACCAACAGCCAACTAGTCTTCCTAACTCCCGACCGGTTGCACACATTGAGGGCACATGTGCGGGCCATCTTTCAATCTTTGAAACCTCCGGCGGGATTGGTTCTGAGGGCCCTGGGGTCCATGGCAGCCACAATAAACCTTCTTCCCATGGCGCATCTGAACATGAGGATTTTACAGTGGACTCTGCAAGTCCAATGGTCCCTTCACCTGTACCCCTTGAATCACCCCATTTCTCTCAGCAGGACATGCAAGAGGGCTCTCGTTTGGTGGCTTCAATCGCCGGACCTCCAGGCAGGACGCTCCTTTGCCACGGCCCCCCCCTCTCACCACGGTGACCATGGCCGCCTCTCGTCTTGGGTGGGGGGCGCATTATTCGGGCAGGACGGTCCAAGGCACTTGGAACGATTCGGAGACCTTATTGCACATAAATGTTCTAGAGATGAGGGCAGTGCTGTTGTCGTTGCAAGCACTTCAGAGCCTTCTGCCTGCAGGAACAATTGCAATCCAGACAGACAGTATGTCTGTAGTATGGTATATCAACAAACAAGGGGGAACCAGGTCTTACCCACTCTGTCGAGAAGCCATAAGAGTGTGGGAATGGGAGATCTCCACCAACCGCTTTCTCATTACAACGCACATTCCTGGACGGACCAACATCCTGGTGGACAGACTGAGTCGCACCATCCTTTCACCTTACGAGTGGTCCCTCAATCCTCAAGTAGCAAGTCGAATTTTTGCCGTTTGGGGGCAGCCCTGTTGCGATCTCTTCGCATCTCCCTCAAACACGAAATGCAACAATTACTTCGCTCTGATTCCCCCTGCCAGGGAAGCCCCGAGGGACACCTTGGCGCATGCTTGGCCACCCGGTCTTCTCTATGCCTACCCTCCTCTTCCCCTCATGCTGAAACTCCTTCAGAAAGCCAGTCGGTTGGGGAGCAGGATGATCCTCATTGCTGCATTCTGGCCTCGCCAAGCTTGGTTCCCTTACCACTGGTCTCATCGACTGAATCCGCCCTGTATTCTAGATCCCCTTCCGGATCTAATTTCCCACCCCCTGGGGCTCCCACTTCCCGACCTGGTCAGCCTCAAGCTTACGGCTTGGCTGCTCCAGTTCCACTTGTAGCTAGGACTCCCGGTATCTCCTCTCCAGTTAAAACTATTGTAGTAGCAGCGCACAAGCCCTCTACTAGGCAGGTCTATGGTAGTAAATGAAAGCGTTTCTCTATCTGGGCAGAACGCCATCATTTGGATCCTTTTACAGGCCCCTTGCCTGCGGTGCTGGATTTTCTTTCAGGTCTTTTTAATGGCGGAGCTAGCTGTTGTACGGTTAAGGTTCAGTTAGCAGCTATCTCTCATTATCACATAGGTACTGAAATGGGTCCTTTGATTACTACAAAATTGTGCAAAACATTCCTAAAGGGCACCTTTCTACTTAGGCCTCCAATAAAGGAAGCGGTACCTCCATGGGATTTGACCCTGGTATTACAAGCCTTGACGGCCCCTCCCTTCGAACCAGCGGCTTCAGTAGACCTCAAATATTTGTCTTGGAAAACAGCCTTTCTAGTGGCTATTACTTCAGCCAGGAGAGAATCTGAATTACAAGCTCTTTCTGTCAGACCCCCATACTTAGTCTTTCACAAGGATAGGGTTTACCTCAAGACCAATCCCTCCTTCCTCCCGAAGGTAGTTTCTGAATCTAATATTAGCCAATCTATCAATTTGCCAGTCTTCTTTCCTAACTACCAGAACAAAGGGGAGTACAGATTACATTCTTTGGACGTACATAGACAACTTAGATTTTACATCCATAGAACATCTGGTCATAGACAATCCGACCAGCTGTTCGTCTCCTTTGCCAAATGTAATCTAGGTAAACCAGTCTCGAAAGTTTCCTTATCGAAATGAATTTCACAGTGTATCATCACAGCGTATCAAAATTCCGGCAGGCCCGCACCTCAAGGAGTTCGTGCCCACTCAACTAGGGCTATGGCTACATCTGCTGCCTTTAAATCCAAGGTGGATGATATCTGTTCAGCCGCCACTTGGGCCTCATCTCATACCTTCATTAATCATTATAAATTGGACATTATCTCCAGAGGGAGAACTTCTTTTGGCTCCGCAGTGCTCCGGAATATCCTTCCATGAAGGCCGCCCAAGGTTTAGGTAGCTGGGGATTCTGTCCCACAGGTTGCAGACCAAATGAAGTTAACTACTTCAGTTTAAGAAGTTATGTACTCACCATAATGTTCCATCTGAGTAGGTAAACTTCATTTGTCTGCAGCCGTTCCCCCCCTCTGTCCCCCTGACCTTCAGATGTGTTTCATGACATATAGTAATGTACCATTTCTGATAATGTAGTTAGTTATCTACTATATTGCTTGCGGGCAAACTTGATCTGAGGTCATTCAGGGTTGGCAGGGGATTATGGGTAAGGGGAGGAGCTAGGAGCTCGGATCTAAGCTTTGTAAAGTTGCCGGCTCGGATCCGTATCCCACAGGTTGCAGACAAATGAAGTTTACCTACTCAGATGGAACATTATGGTGAGTACATAACTTCTTATTTTTTTGTGGTTGAATGGCGCATAATGGATCTCGGGGGCAATCATGCTGCCCATGTATATCCTGTGAGAAATGGCACTTGTATAGCAAAAACTAAGTCCAGCTGATGTCATGCAGTACAGATCTTGCCATCAGTCATGCAAATGAGTTGAGCATCATTGATTTGCAGCTGTTAAGCATGGAGTGCAGTTAAGTTTATGCCTTTATTCAGGCTGTGGCCATGAGTCAGCTTGTGAATGATCTGCCTTGTAAACTGTTAATACAGGGAGTGGAGTGTTTTAATCCCCTCGTGGTTATAATTTTTTAACTTTTCTCTGTCCATTCTGTCCAGGTTTAATATTCCCCTGTAATGCATTTCCCTCTTCAGTAGGAATTCTGCAATGGCTCACCTTATTACTGTTGAGTTTAAGAGAATATCAGTGTAGAAAGTCCTTGGCTCATAAATCTCTAGGCCTGTCTTTTGAGTTCTGCTTTGTCTTTTCTTGTGTAATATTCCCTTGATACATATTTCCCTTACCCCTTCATTAGGAATACTTCAGTGCCTCACTTGAGAGCATCACTAAACAAGGTAATGGGTTCAAATCCTCTCAAGTTGACATTTTTTCCGGTATATTCATATTATCGTACAGATACACTGATGAAATAAACAGCGTTGATGTCAGGACTGGTGTAGGTCATTGCATTGTGTTACTTTACTGTATCCCACATATCATGTCTTAGTTTCACATTGCGTATGTTCAAGTATTTCAGATGGATGTCTGTATATGTCGTACCCTCTTCTTCAGTGTGTTCTGCATCCTTGCCATGTTCACCATCTCCCTTGCAGTCTTCTGGCATTTTTTTTTTTTTTTTTATCCTACTACAATTTCTAAACTTAACCCTCATCAATCATAGCTGCAGTTTGTTCCAGAAAACATTTTTCTGCCTGTCTTTTGCCTTGAATTACAGCAGTTTGTCGTGCACAGTCAGTGTTTATCACTGCTGCTTGTACTTTGCTCTGGCCGCAGGTTGGTCTGTGGTCACAGTGAGGAGCCATTCATTGCACACACTGTTCTGGCTGCATGCATTCGTAATGATGGGTATAGTTCCCCATACTAAAGGGGTGGCGTAAGCCACAAAACTATGGGCTAGGCTTGTAAATGCCCTCGGGCAGATAGCCTAGTATGAACCTATGAACCTATGAACCTCCGGGATCATTGCACATGAGTAGTACACAATGTTGACTTTGCTGCCATTGTGGGTGTGGCATTTCTGAATCCCCGGGATTGTCAGGGCGCTAGGGTATATGAAGGAGTATATGCATAGGGATCAGATGAGAATACCACCTAAGGTTCTGAAAAGGGTTGCTGAGATTTTTAGTTCAACTTCGGGCATTAACTATCCAGTAGACGACTTGGAGAAGGGAAGATCTGTGTAGATGAAATGCAGAAAGTAGTGTTTGTTATCTGCAGACATGGAGTCTCGAGCAGATTGGAGAACTACAGGGCAAACTTCAGTGGTCACAAAAATGGTAAGGACAGTCTTAAAGCTGAGACTTACAAAGTTGTTGGAGCAGAAGAGACGACTTAATGTATTGTGGTTTGAATTGACAGTGGGTGGCTCTTGTCAAGCTAGTTCAGTCCTGCCTATGATTGAGTCATCAGGTGTTTATGTGCACTTGATTTTTCTGGACTTAAACAGAGGTTTTGACTCAAGTCTCACACTACAAGCTGCTTTGATTTGAGAAGTGACTAGATAACAGGGTGCAGGTCTTTTTAGTTGTGGGTGTATCTTGTAATGTGAAAGGTCACAAGTGGTGCTCTACAAGGGTCAAGCCTGTGTTCACCTGTGTTCAGTATATTGAAAATAGGATTATTCCTTTTAGTATGACACCTAGGTTGAAGAGATCGTATTAGTGAGCCTAAAGGAGGACCTAAAAAAGGCTGAAAATGTGGTCCTTTGCCCACAAAATGAGAATAAACTAGAGACAGAGAATATGAATTTAGAAGAATTTGACTTCATATCTGAAGCAGGAGGAGGACATGGTTGGGCACCACAGTGGCACAGTTGTTAATATTGATGCCTCACAATTCTTATTTGGCCAGATTGTTTCTTGGATAGAGGTACTTCTGTGAAGATTTGTGTATTTTGTCCGCATGATGTTGGGTGCTCTGGTTTCATCCTCCATCTCAAGCATGTAGTGCAGGTGAAGTAGTGGTCCTAAGTATTGTCCATGAATGTGTGTGCATAGTGTTTGCATATGATGTGGTGCCTCATCTAGTATTAGTTGCTCTGCTTTGCAGCTACTGAGTGCTATGGCAGGTTCCGTCTCTCTGACCCTAAGCTTGAAATAGTGGATATTGGAGAATGAGTGGATGAACAAGTGAAAAGGATTTGTGGCTTGATTTTATGGAGAGTTTAGTTTGAGGTTCAAAGTGAGATGGTGCAAAGTAAATGGGGGATATTTTTTACATTGTCCACCCCCCCCACGAGTACAGACACACACACACACACCTAAAATGCTTTTGGTAGGGGATCATCATGCCATTTACATGACTTTTTCGTAGATTGTAATGCTGAGGTTTCTGCACACATGCGGTCAGTCATTGATAGCAAACTGTATTTCCAGTTAATTCTGATTTGTAAGGGGGCTGTAGCTCCTTATCCCCCTCCTGTTAAAAGTAGCTGGGAGGTTATGGATCCCCCCAGTCCTACTTATAAATGGAGTTAATGGAAAATGCAAGTTACCAGTATGATTACTTCAGACTTACATTACCTTATATTTTACAGGTTTACAGGGATAGTTACACTAAATAAAAAAAAATAGTTTTTTTTAGCCATGAGAATATTTTAAAATTTGTTGTATAGTAATAGTAATTTAAAAAGAATGATTACTTATTAGTTATTTTAAGGTGGGCATGCCTTGCATAACGTAACAGCTGATTTATTTTGCAAACTTTTAAAGTTACACGAATTGTTGCAGGGATTAGCTGTAGTAAATCTTTGCCTGCAGGTGCTGCGTCTATAACTGGGAGTTGGTTTCTTGAGATAATGTACCATTTGTTAAGTACTGGCATAGCAATGGTTCAGTACTGCATGCCTTTCTGAAGGCCTTATATTAACAGGGCGATAAGAGTAGTAACAGAGGTTATGACATACATGGAGTAGTTGAAAGAACCATACTTCATTCCACTGAGAAAGAGGTGTAGCTCATGGGGAAAAAAGATGATGCGACTGATAACTAAATAGAAAATCTTTGGGGATACAACTGAAGAGCAGCTGAAAATGACACTTTGTGGCCAAGATACAAAAAAAATTATTTTTTTGGGAAATGGAAATGGACAGGTGAGATATGCCAGAATGGGTGGTAGTGGTTAAGTGTATCTACATCTTTAAAAGAACATGAAATTTAATGATGGGGGATGCAACTGCTTTAGGTGAGCTGCAGCGCTTGAGCAGATATGATTGACTTGCGGTATCCTTACTGTGTGTATCTTGTATTGATATAAAGTTTCCATATGGTATATAGGGTACTGCTTCAGCCCCCACTTCCCAAACAATCCCATACCTATATTGCATATAGCATGTGCCTGCCCCTCCCTTCCCACTTGTTTTATCTTGGTTATACTCTGTCATTCTGCTTTCATTATTTTTATTCTGTCTAGTGGTACGCTCCATTAATCTGTTTGTGTTCCGATGTTCATTAACATATTCAACTGTTATCATGTCTTTGATTTTAATTGAAAAAAATGAAACTGTTTCTGTAGTCTGCTGTTCTCTTTTTAACACTGAAAATGATTGTGATGCTTGCAGCTATATTCATGCCACTTAATGTGTGACTTTAACATTGTTAGTTTTTATTAAAAGAAATAAATCTATGAGTGAACAGAAGGAATAGGTAAGAAATAACATTGGAAATGGGAGAGTAATAGGGACCCTATACAGGCAGCTTGGAAATATGACCCTGCACATATCAATTCATTCAGAGAGAGGGAGAGAGAACGACATAGAATAATTTAGTAACTAACTTACCATTGCTCCATATGACAGCTGCAGCCTTTAAAGTTACATTATCAGAGCAGATTTTTGCATCCCTGAGCATAGATTCATAATTGCATTTAATCTGGAATAATAAGGAATAGCCGAGATCAAATATGGCCCTTTCTCTAAGCTTTTGTACTTAACATTACATTAGCTATTACATCTGTGCCCAGCCTAAGTAAAGATAAATGTTTTTGGAAAATGTCTCAGAAAAGGAAAACAGTGCCCTCTTTTACACTTTACAGTCACTGTAATGACTGTAGAAGTTCCCTTGGTTCATCAAAGTGAATTATACTTAAGAACAATAAGAATTCCCAAAAAGATGCACATTGGAAAGTGCTTGCTCACACTTATTCAGGCCTTTAGCTCAAAAAAAAAGAAAAAAAATGGTTGAATGGACCACACCTGTTAATGTGTCAGCATTATCAGATATACATCTCATCGATAAACACAAAATAGTTTTAGGGAATCCTTCGAGTTCTCCACAGACTCAAACACCAGCACCAGCAAAGCACATAAACCACTGTAAAGCAAACCCAGTCTTGTCTTCCTGCTCAGAGGCCAGTTGTTCAGGCTTCTGTGTGTACATTTTGTTTCTTTGTGGCCTGCTTTTCCACTGATCTACTGTGGGTGGGTCAGGTGAGTTCCACCTGCACATCATATTGTCCAATGCAACAGTAAATACATATTTTGCATCTTTTTAAGGAACTGCCATAGGCTTGGGCAACCTGGGGAGCACTCAAGATTGGGTGGCCATAAAATTGTCCTAATTTTCTGAAGAATGTGTTCTATTCTACTCTGAACTCTTGTAAATATGCAACCAGAACGTTTTTGTCTAGTCTCCCTTGTCTGATGTTAGACATCTCTGACATGCAGATAGAGAGCTGGGAAACATTCATATAATCCTGCTGGGAATATCAAAATTATATTATTTTCCATGTAGTATTTAGGTCCGCAAAGACAGTGTATTTAAAAAGCTGTAGAATGTCCTCAAACTGAGTACTAAGAATCCTTTCTCACATTAGACCATGGTCCCTTGTCTTGAGATATGGTATTGAATACAAGGCTTTCACCTGGCAATACAGTCAATAAAGAGATCCGTCATCCCCCATGTTATGACCTAAGAGGGTGAATAGATCATGTCCATTATCCCATGCTCATCCCTGAGTATGGACTCTGTGCGTCAGTTGCAGAAACCTGTGTAATTTCTTCTGTGAAAGCCCATATTCTTTTCTCAAGTCGTCGTAAAATGACTCCTCTCTCCTGGGAAAAAAAAGATTGCTTGCCATTAATTCATATGTTTTCCATTGCTTAAAAGTACCAGCAAGATGAGAGTGATGAGTTTTCCATCAGTCATTTGCATTTACTGGGAACTTATTCGACAGACTTTTTGAGATCATACCAGTTTTATAACAGCTGACCTAACCTTTGAGTAAATGGGTTTTCCACAGCTCTAGTTTAAACCCCCTCCCCCAGGGCAAGCTCTCTGAAACATGATGTAGAGATGGTCAGCTTCAGAAGTTAAGTTCTCTGATGTGAAACTTGGCTGCCCAAATGTATACTTCCACGTTTGGAATTCTTAGCCTGCCCTGTTTCAAGGCTTTTCTCAATGCACCATCACAGCCAAGTGCAGCCTCTTTGGTCACCATAAAAAACATTTTAAGACCAGTCTGTTTCATCTGACTCTGTAATGGACCTTCTTCAGTAGTATATATACCATGTAGAACTTTAGGGATTAATATTATTTGTAGTCCCGCTGCCCTCTGCTGTAGTGGCATGTCCAGAAATTCCCTGTTCTTATTTTTTCTGACTATGAAGTAACATCATCAGAGTTTAGCCTCACTGTTGCCTGAATTAATCTGATTAACTTCTCTTCTATATATGTGATGGCCTTGGATTTTTTTGCTAATCTTAAGTCAGTGGACAGTTGTCTGGTTAAGATATGTAGTCTAGGATCAGATATTGTTTTCTTCTTATCAGGTGTACAACTAGATTGCCTACCAAAAACGTATATAGTCTTCCAAAGATGACATAATGAGTGACACATCCAGACTGATAATTACCATCAGGTAATCTGCTAACTAGGTCACTTTATGAATTGTGCAGCTACCTTTCCTTCTTTGTATCTTATCTTTTTTGATGAATATGTTGCAGTAGACATTCTCCCTTCATGTTATAAATTAAGGGCAAACGTGAAAATTCCTGTTGCTTTGCTTTCCTCATGAGTCTCTTCTGCAGATGAAAATTCCTATCTTTGCACCATTAAGGAGACCTTATACAATTCTGTAGTAAAGTAATTAGTGGGAGAGGCAACTAAATCTTTTAAAGTATTAAAAACCTGTAGTTACAGCATAGTTTATCAAATGCTTCCTCTGCATTGAAGCTTACACTGAGACCTGCTTGTTGTGTGAGAAGTTGCCTCCTCCTTCAGCAAAACTGCTTGCCTGACATCGGAGGTGTTTGTGGTCTTGAATCCTTTCTTATGAGCTGACGGAACACTCCCTGTAATCTTCTTGTGTAGGTATTTGCATATATATTAAAATTTACACATGGTAAGGTTATGGGTTGATACAATGACATGTGCAAGGCTGATTTGCCTGTTTTTGTTGGTGTTTGCTTCCAAGAACTAGAAAGTATCTGATCTTCTCAGGCCCTAGTTATTTCTACTTTAATGTTCATGCCAGTGTTTTCACCCATGTATCTCTAGATTTGTACAGGTAGATCTTCAATGTGTGGAACATTCCCTACATCACATGTTTAGTTGACAGTTAAATATGTCAATTCTGAATTGGCGTAGACAGTGACTCTCTTGTTATCTCTAGTCTATGGGAGCACAAGCTTATCAGACATTCTAAATTTGGGAATTTTGATCTTCTGGGGCATAATGTAGTGCTGTGAGGTATTTTTCAAAGGCCTGCAGTTCCCACTGCTTATCCCAAGTCCTTAACTGCTGATTATCTGAAGCCAACATTAACTACACTGTAGCTGGAGTCACAGTACCAGAATACAATCCTTCGTGGGCGATAGTGACAGAAATGCAATCTCAGCTTTTCCAGTTAAAAATCAGTACTTTTCTGGAGAATAGCCTGGATGTGCTATTTCACTGATCTGATTTTCTGCTCACCACATGTTTAGCGTAATTTTTTTGTTTGCATGATCTGGAGGCAAACCTTTAAGTCCAACAGTTGTGTATCGCAAGACTGGTCCAGTCGCAGCGAGAGAGGATTTAACCTGCAATTTATGAAGCTCTTGAAATTATCCCACAGGAACTCTAGGGCCAGAAAGTATCATCATCATCAAACACCCCCTTTTTCTCATTTTCTACATGGGGTTGAGGTGTCATGCCAACTGTCGCCATCTCTCTCTATTCAG
This sequence comes from Protopterus annectens, assembly GCF_019279795.1. NCBI lineage: Eukaryota > Metazoa > Chordata > Ceratodontiformes > Protopteridae > Protopterus > Protopterus annectens. Next base: position 1,488,024,110 of record NC_056733.1, on the reverse strand, counting down.
TGCTACACTCCTGCCTTCTTTGCCACTTATGCCTGACTGTTGCACACCTTCTCTCACACAATCCATCCACCTCTTTGCTGGATGCCCTCATTTCCTCTTGTCGTCTTCCTGTCTGTCCCAAATCATCTTCACCAAATTGTCTTCTACCTTTTTACACATGTGCCCAAACCACTGTAATCTGTTCTCTTTGTCCTTTTCTGCAATTGGAGCTGCGTTGGGTTTTGCTATCATGTCCTCATTTCTTCATCTGCCCCACAGTGTGCATCCTACCACCCATTTCAGGCACTTCATCTCCATCACCTCTAGCTTCCTGAACTACTCCAGGTTTATGTAGCATACAGTAGTACTGGTTGTACCACTGTTTTTTTGCACCTTACATTTCAGTTTCTTTGGCATTCTTCTGTCATATACTACACCTGACACACTGTGCCAGATGGCTGCAGCCCTTCTGATTCTGGCTTTGACCTTCTCATTCAGACTTCCGTTCTCCTCAACCACACCTCCCAGGTACTTGAAGCTCTTAACATGTTCCAGTGTTTTTCTTTCTATCTCTATTCGCTGCCATTACACTGGCTTATCTGTACTCATTTGCATCCCATGTACCTTTAGTTTTGCATTCCATTCCCCTATCCTTTGCTGAAGTTCTTGCTCAGAGTTTGCCTGTAATGCCACCTAATTTGCATACAGAAACTTTGTTGATCTTTTCCCTCTGACCTTTTTGGTAATGTAGTCCATCACCAGTATGAACAGCAGTGGGGTCAGAGCTGAACATTGATGCAACCTACTCCCACTAATAACTCCTCTGTGAACCTGAACACTGTTCGTACTTGAGTTATTGGGTTCTTTACATAGCTTGCACTAATTGTACCAGTGTTTCTGGGAATATGAACCACTGCAGGACTGCACAAATCAGCTTTTTGGGACCTTGTTGTATGCTTTCTCCAAGTCTAAGAATGCCCAGTTGTACTCTTTCCTCATCTACAACTTTTTCTCGATTCTCTTTCACTGCAAACATTGCGTCAGTTGTGTTGCATCCTGATCTGAATCCGAACTGTTCATCCTCCATCTTACTTTCTACTGCTCTGTGTACTCATTTATCAGTCATCCTCTCCAGAACTTTCATTCAGTGTGACAGGAGTTTGATACCTCTGTACTGCCCACAGCTATGAATGTCCCCTTTGTTCTTGAACAAAGCACTTCTTGCACTAGCAAGCTTATTCTCCAGTCATCTGGGATAAACCTTTCTCTCCACACTGCTGTGATGACTCTCTGAAGTTATTCCTCTCCTATCTTACCGAATATCTTTATCATATCTGCTGTGAAATCATCTGAGCTTGCTGCTTTCCCTGACTTCATTTTCCTTAGTGCTGTTCTTACTTCTTCTGTGGTGGGCTCCTCCTCTTCTCTCATCATAGGCTGTTTCTGGGTCAGTATACTCTCTCTGAGATTTTTTCATTCAGAAGCTGCTGAAAGTACTATATGCCTTTGCTGCCCTGTGGTCTCATGAGGAGGTTGCTGCTGGCATCCCTTATGAAGGATGTCTGTGACTGTCTTATTTACCTTTCTGTCTTTGCCTTAAACCTGATACAGTTTCTTTGTGCCATCTACTGAGTCACTTTCCAGAAGCTGGTAGAGTGCTTCTAATGCTTTGCTTTTTGCTATTGCAGCTCCTTTCTTAGCCTCTTTGTTAGCCACCCAGTATTCCTTCTTAGCCTCATCCATCTTTTCTATCTTCCATTTTTTCCTGTACTCCTCCTTTCTTTTGACTTCCTGAAGTTCTGCATTCCACCACCAGCTTCCGTTATGTGCTTTATTTCCATACGTAGCACAACCACATCTGCTCTGTAGTCCGCACACATGCTATTTTGAGGCACTGCCATTCTTCAGCTACACATATTTCATCATTGTCTTGAGTAATTCCTTGAACTGTTGTGCTTTCTCTCCAGTCAACTTCCATGTCTTTAGTATGGTGTCTGTTAACCTTAGATCCTTCTCTGACCACTGCTTGCAGCTGATTGTGACAACCAGTGGTTTATGCTGTGTACCAACTGTTTCACTGAGGATGACTTTGCAATCGCTGATTCTACCCCAGTGCCCTTTCCTTACCAAAAGGAAGTCTACCTGAGTTGCATGTTGGCCGCTCTTGTATGTGACCTTGTGACTGTCTTTATTTTCTTTACCATATTTGGCTAATATCAAGCCATTTTCTAGACAGATGTCTTGAATGGCTTCTTTATTCCTGTTATCCCACCCATGTGGACCCAGGCAGTCCTCGTATCCTGTTCTGTCTATCTCGATATGTGCATTCAGGTCACCTGTTATCTACAGCAATTCGTGTTGTCCTGCTTTATCTGGTAGGTCCTGCAGCTGCTGTCTGAATGCACTCTTTTCTTCACTATCACAACCTTGCTGTGTAGCATAGGCTGAGATTATGAATACTGCCCTACCATTAGGTTGGAGTTTGATTGCACAAGTCTGTCACTAACTCTGATGACATCCCTCACTACCTTCTGAATCTTCTCCCTCACCACAATTCCCACACCATTTCTAGCCTTTCCTCCTCCTGAGAAATACACTCCTTACTATCATGTCATCTGATTCCAAGTTCCGTACTGTCAGTACACCTAAGTTGAGTGTAGCAGTTCTTGGCAGGTTGGTTGTTTTTTATGTTCAGCTTTCACTTAGAGCTATTCCAGGTAACCCAAGTTGGGCAAATGGATGCCGGCTGGCTAGTAGCTTATTGACCCAATGCTGCTAGGCATTATGACTGGCCAATAGGAGCACATGCACCACACACACACACACACACACACACACACACACACACACACACACACACACACACACCGACACACCTTTAGCAGGGATCCCTGGCATAGGTCGGAGTAGACTGGATCCTCAACCTATTTATCACCAGGAAATGCCTGTGCCCTTTTGGTAATATTAGTCAACATGACTGAATCATCTAGAGCCATATTTTACACCATCAGGTGGCATGAAGTCTGTGGTCCGTGTTCCCCTGTCTTGAGGATACTGTGCACCACAGTAAATGCGCAGAGTGGTTGGTCTATACAATTCTTCCCCCTATAGGGTACCATGTAGAGCCTGTGCTGCTGCCCATATCTCCATTGTTTGATGATTTTGAGATAGTAACACTCAGTGTGTGTTTTTGGAGGTGGGAGGAACTCCACAGAGACAAGGAGAACATGCAAACTCCAAACAGTCATTAGCCAGAAGTCAAGATTAAACCTTGTACCTTTTGCATGGGAGGCAAAGACCTTAATCATTTTGGCAAATGGTCTAATAAAGGAAAGTGTACTCTATTGAATTTCATGATCTTATCCCACGTATTTAGGATCAGAGATTCAAGTTGCATTTATTTTATAAATTTTGGACTCCGTCACCCTAGAGATAATGGAGATGGGTCAAGTGTTAGAAAAAGTAGAGAAAACACAGAAACCAGAGAGAGACTTGCATTAAATCCTTGCACTTGTAACCATAAGGTCCTGGACCAGTGCATTCACTGATCAGAATAGTTGTTTTTGTTAATGGATGAATACTGTATTAAAAAAAGGAAGTTTAGCCATTAAATTCAATTCCTCCATCTGTTAGGCCTAGGAATTTGGTCAGTGAAGGCAACCTAGGTATTCACTGACAGTACATTAAGACTTTTAAAATGTCTTGCTAGCAAGAGCTCACCTTCAGCAGATTCTGAAAGTTGCAAAACGGGGATGATCATTCTAAATGTTGCACATGGAAGGAGGTACATGGAAGTCACTACAGTCAGCACACCATCCAAGAAAGCCTTCACCCCCAATAATTTCTTTCCCTTTTTGCCCTGTCAAGCATCTTTTATAGCAAAGTCAATAATATTAGCAATCAGAATGGCCACACTTATTTTACTAAAAAAAATGAGAAGGATGAAAACATTAAATAATTCAGTTCATGTCTTGATGTCAAGAGGTACATTTGCTGTTGTAAAATCATCCCATGCTTAGATTTTTGGAACCATGATAAGGCCTTACTCCTCTTCACGGACTGTTAAGTCCTTTAATATTCGGTTTAACAAATTCACATGACAACATAAATGTTGTTGTTTGTCTTTTGGCTTTTCCCGGTTAGGGGTCGTCACAGCGGAACTCCAGTCAGCTAATGATTGGCAGTAGATTTTCATGAATGCAGAGGTGCCAGCTCAACGTTCAGCCTTCAATGAAGGCACGCCCATTTACGCATGTCTTTCGAACGCCCACCCAACCGCGGGGAGGACATGCAGACTCCACACAGAAGGCACTCCCTGCACTCCAGCCGAGAATCGAATGGGAGAACTTCTTGCTGTGAGGCAACAATGCTACCACTGCACCACAGCGGATGCTATTTTGTTATTAAATGATGTTGTGTCTTTCGGCTTTTCCCATTTAGGGGTCACCACAGCGGAACTTCGGTCCGCTAATGATTGGCAGTAGATTTTTACGTGCCGAGTTGCCGGCTCTGATGCACAACCTTCAACGAGGGTACGCCCATTCACGCATGTCTCCGCACATAAGACGCTCTAGCTGAGAATCAAACAGGACAACGTGTTAGGCGACAACGCTACCGCAGCACCACCACCGCAGTTAAAAATTGCTAGTGTCTTAAACTCCTCCCATCATCCAAACCAACATGAAAGCTTTTGAAATAATTACATAGTAGTGTAGAATTCTTTCTCCATACAGGTAGTTTCTGCCTAATCAAATAACATTCTCTTAACTGTTTTGAAAGAATAGTTTAACGTCTAAAATTGCTTAAAAAATCTTTTTTTATATAAAAAGTCAGTTGAGCTACCTTGTCTTAATTTTCACCCTTTTCCTAATCCTTTTTTTTTTTTATTACATCACTTGTTCAGTCTTTAGTGAGAAAACCTTCCCATGCTCTCAAAACCGTAATCAATAACATCTTTACTTATTCTATGATTTTCATAAGAATTAGTTATGAATAACCACTTCAGTCTAAGTAACGGTAACAATTCGTCCATGGCATAATAAACAATTCAGCTCAACAGCTCTTGCACTTTGTAAAAAGCTGATTTTAACAAAGGAGCATGTTCAGTGTCCATCACTTAGAAGTTGCATCCTTCAGATGCATAAAGAAGGAAAACAAATCTTTGGAACATCTGAGAAACCAGTAAGCTGTTGCTTTAATTTGAATTTTACATATTGACCCCTCTCCAAAACAAACAGAAGGAAGATAAGCTGACATACATTTGACTGGAGCAGTTCTTATATTCACCCATGCACCTAATACTCTGTTAAATGCATGTTTTCACTTATAAAAATAGCCAGTCAGGGTCATTATCATGCATTCTTACAGGCAATTAGACCTTATAATTGTTGCATAAATAGGGATTAAATTGATCAGTCACAGCATGAAGTTATGGGAAAGAGTAGTGGAAGCTAGGTTAAGAAGGGATGTGATGATTAGTGAACAGCAGTATGGTTTCATGTCGGGAAAGAGCACTACAGATGCGATGTTTGCTCTGAGAATGTTGATGGAAAAGTACAGAGAATGTCAGAAGGAGTTGCATTGTGTTTTTGTAGACTTAGAGAAAGCATATGACAGGGTCCCTAGAGAGGAGTTGTGGTATTGTATGAGGAAGTCAGAAGTGTCCGAGAAGTATGTAAGAGTGGTACAGGATATGTATGAGGGTAGTGTGACAACTGTGAGGTCTACGATGGGAGTGACAGATGCGTTTAAGGTGGAGGTGGGGTTACATCAAGAATCAGCTCTGAGCCCTTTCTTATTTGCATTGGTGATGGACAAGTTGACAGAGATCATCAGACAGGAGTCCCTGTGGACTATGATGATTGTAGATGACATCGTGATCTGTAGTGAGAATAGGGAACAGGTGAAGGAGACCCTGGAGAGATGGAGATATGCTCTAGAGAGAAGAGAAATGAAGGTCAGCAGGACTAAGACAGAATATATGTGTGCGAATGAGAGGGAGGATAGAGGAATGGTGAGGATACAAGGAGTAGAGGTGGCAAAGGTGGATGAGTTTAAATACTTGGGATCAATAATTCAGAGTAACGGTGAGTGTGGAAGAGAGGTGAAGAAGAGAGTACAGGCAGGATGGAGTGGGTGGAGAAGAGTGTCAGGAGTGATTTGTGACAGACGAGTACCTGTAAGAGTGAAAGGGAAGGTCTACACGAGGGTAGTGAGACCAGCTATGTTATATGGGTTGGAGACGGTGGCATTGACAAAAAGGCAGGAGTTTGAGCTGGATGTGGCAGAGTTAAAGATGTTAAGATTTGCACTGGGTGTGATGAGGGTGGACAGGATTAGGAATAAGTATATTAGAGGGTTAGCCCAGGTTGGAAGGTTTGGAGACAAAGCCAGAGAGGCAAGATTACGTTGGTTTGGACATATGCTGAGGAGGGATGCTGAGAATATATTGGGAAAAAGATGCTAAGGATGAAGCTACCAGGTAATAAGAAAAGAGGAAGGCCTAAGATAAGGTTTATGGATGTGGTGAGAGGGGACATGCAGGTGGTTGGTGTGACAGAGCAAGATGCAGAGGACAGGAAGAAATGGAAACAGGTGATCCGCTGTGGCAACCCCTAACGGGAACAGCCGAAAGAAGATGACTGAGAAAATCTTGATCTTCATTTGATCACTGCTGCAGTTGTCTAAGCTGTATGGGTTATGTCTTGACAAGGACTTAACAAGCTTCAGGGCATCTTCCACACACCCACACCATTAGTCAGCTTGAACTTTTTCATTGGTGTGGCAGATGAGCCCCTTTCTGTAAAATATATTTTAGCTACGAAATTTTGTTTTATTTTTATTGACTGCCATGCAACTTCTGTTCACTTTTAAATAGGAGTGTCATTTTTTTACTTTTGTGGTAAACATTTTTAAACTTTTTATCTCTAAAGAATCTGGTGCTATTTTACTTTTTCTGGCTGGGGTAAGTGTTTAAAGTGCTTTAAAATTATTTTTACTGCATTTTGTCATGGAACAGTTACTATGTGAAGTTGTTCCATCTTGCCTTCATTCTCACCGATGGGGGTTCGTAGCCGATCCTCGCCTCTGACTCTGCCAAATGCAAAAGCTCAAGGTTTTCAACCAGCTCGAGGCCTACTTCCCCATCCCATGATGCACTGGTGCTTCCCGCAGATCTCGTTTGCCGCTGCAACAGATCGGACGATTCACCATCTCTGGCCAGTGAAAGTTTGATTTTTTTTCTCTTAAAATTACTATATTGTTAGTTAGAACTTGGTTAGTTAGGTAAATTGATAATTTGTATAGCCTTTAGCAATTCGCATTATTGCCAGTGTGCTCTTTTTTTCTGTTAGTTTTTCATGGCATGTTTGAAGGCCTTTTGTTAAACTTCCCATTTCCCTTTACTAGAGTATTAGTAGTTAGATAGTTCAAATAGTAGTTAATGGCCTGTTTAAGTTAGAAGGCTAAATTTTTTGTTATAAGCTCGTTTAACTTAGAGAGCTCTTTACTGTGTGTTTGTCTGATTGGGTGAAGATGTCTCAGAATAAAGACAAGGAGACTAAAAGTCAGGGTTTAAGAAATGCCTTAAATGTGGACAGAAAACGTCTATTACTGATGGGCACACAGAGTGTGTGTATTGTTTAGGGGCATTACATTTACAGGAAACATGCTCCATGTGTCACTCCTTACAAGAAAGGAAGAACAAGCTGATTGTCAGGGGCTTGATTAAATCTTCTTTTCAGGAATCATTGGAGCAAGGTCCTACCAAGCCGTCTAAACCTTCAAAAACTTCTTCCACTACTGGATCGTCGGAGCCAACAAAATCTCCGTCATCCAGTAAGTTAAAATCTGACAGACATTTAACCTTGGCACCACTGACCTCGGAGCAGATGGTTATTACTATGAGGAGCCGGTCCCCTGTATTGGAGCCGGTATCTCCCATTTTGAAATCTCCAGTTTTACAATCTGTGGCTTCTTTGGTTCCATCCTCTCGTTGCTCAAGAAGCCTATCGGACATGGATGTGGATCGTGTGGTGCAGAAGCTTCTGCAGACACCGGCACTGGCCAAGCTTTTGTCAGGGCAGACCCCTCGGGCTTTGGAACTGTCTAATCCTCCTCCTATCTAAATGGAGGTTTCGGAGCTGGAGTGCTCGGAATTGATGATAGTGGAGCTGTTGGTACAGAGACCTGCTCCAGGACCTTCATATCTGACATCTCAGACTGCTTCTTTGCCGACTGAAGAGTCTAGGAGCCGACACTCTCCGGTCGGGTCCTGGGAGGATAGTCAAACCGACCTTTTGCTTCTGACTTTGCCTCTCGGAGCTACGGCACAGGTGAGTTTGGCTCCTACCTCTAGCTTGGAGCCTACCATCTTGGTGCTGAGGGACTCTACTGTATCTTCGGATCCAGGAGTTCCTTTGCATCGGAGCTGGGGGGGGGTCTTCAATGCCATGAGGAGAGCATTGTCACCTCGGACAACCACTTCATCAGGATCAGTAGCTTCTCCCCCTAAAGCGTAAGTGTGTACTTCATCATTACAGATTCCACAAAAGCGTAGAGACCCAGAGCCTGAAGAAGCCCCATTGGGCAATCCCTGCTCTTCCAAGACCTCACCAGAAGCTCCCACTGAGGAGGTCCATCAGAAGAGGCTATTTAAGAGGAAGCGAATGGACTCTCCTCAGGAATCCATCACTTCAGACACTTACTTGGATGATTCAGAAGGTTCCCCATGGTCACCCTCAGAAGATATATACTTCGCAGATATCTTAGAGATTCTCAAACAAAAGGGTGATTGGCAGTCCACCAAACCTACCGATGAAGAGTCAATCTACCTGAAGGCTTTCAGGTCTCAGCCCTCCGCCTCTTGGGTGTCTCTGCCTTTCGACAAACTCATGGACTTGGTTTGTCGAAAGGTGTGGGAGTCTCCAGATACAGTGGAACCTGTCCCTAAGAGGCTCAATAAGTTTATTACCTCACCACAAGACAAGGTTTTTCTCACCAAGGGAGTCCCTGTTAATGCCATGGTGGTGGCGGCGGCCACCAAGAAGGAGTTATCCGAAACTTCTACATAGGTCCATCCACCGAATAAAGATTCGAGAGTCGTGGACAGATTTGGAAAGTGCATGTTTACTTCAGCAACTTTTGCATTTAGGTCGCTGAATTATCTTACGCATTTCACTAGTTTGCAAAGAGATCTCCTAAAAGAGCTAGGAGATATTCTACAGGGTTCAGTAGCTGCGGGGGTCTCAGATAAAATATCTTCACAGCTCTCCACCCTCAGTTCCCTAACAAACTCGTCCATGCGTTTGCTTTCGTATGCAGCTGATAGAGCGAGCAGAGCAGCAGGTACAGGATGTGCTTATGTTCTTTTGTGGAGCCCTTTAAGTCATCCTTTATCAACACCCTTTTCGATGGCTCATCCCTTTTTGGACCCCAAGTGAAAGAGACACTTACCAGGTGTGAACGAAACGGGAAGACTGCCATCGGAGTCCATTTTTCCACTCCTACCAGACCCTACCCCAAAGATCAGAAAGGAGGGAAAGATGTGGTTCCTTAAATCTCAAGGAGCCTTTCAGGATACACGTGGTGAAACCCCCTATAGAGGCAGAGGAGGGGGAAATAATGGAAGATGCTGTCCACGTGGCAGAGGGGGTCCGCCAAACCAGGGTGACAGAGATCAGTTCTTTGGAAGCCCTATCAGTGCTTCTGAGAGGAGGCCCACCTGTCCATCTCTGGAAGCAGTTGGGGGACGCTTATCTTTGTACCCAGATACCTGGCTAAAAATAACAAAAGACAGCTTGGTACAAAGCATCATATCCAGAGGTTACTGTATTCCCTTTTCTACCCTGCCTTCCTCGGTAAGAAAAATCCCATGCATTCCACCCAGTCAAAGGGAACAAGCAACCATTGAAGTTCAAGGGTTGCTACAAAAAAGTCATCCATCCGGTCCCCGCAGACCAGATAGGATCCGGAACTTACTCAAGGTTCTTTTTAGTTCCAAAGAAAACAGGGGACTGGAGGCCCATTTTCGATTTCAGCAGGTTAAACAAATCTGTGAAAAAGACAAAGTTCTGGATGGTTACACTGCAGTCTATACTTCCTTTTCTAGGAAAAAACAATTGGATGTGCTCGATAGATCTCCAGGATGCTTACTACCACATAAAAGTGGACAGAATATCCAGAGATCACCTGCACTTTCGGCTGGGGGCCAGTCACTACCATTTTCGAGCACTGCCCTTTGGTCTCACAACAGCCCCCAGAGTGTTCACCAAATGCATGGCAGTAGTCACCGCTCACCTGAGATGTTTGGAATTCCAGGTGTTTCCATACTTAGATGACTAGCTCCTAACTGCCACCACCAGGCATCAGCTCATTCAAGCAAGGGACACTACTATGAATCTATGCTGTCAGTTGGGGATTACCATAAAATTAGAAAAATCTGCCTTATTGCCATTGCAACATACCATTTTTATAGGAGCAGATCTGGACACCACCACAATGACCTTAAAACTTCCATCAGAAATGGTTTGTGCTCTTTGGCAACAGGTTCTAACCCTTCTCTCGAAAGAAAAAGCTCCAGCTTCTACAGTTCACAAATTGCTGGGTACAATGGCGGCAGCGATCATTGCAATTCCACTGGGCCAGATGCATATGCAGATACTTCAGTAGCTCATGTTTACCCAGTGGTCCTTTCAGGAACTCCCAATGTCGCATCAGATTATACTCATGAATTCATCCAAGAAGGACCTCCAGTGGTGGCTGACATCGCAGTGTGTAACAATAGGACGTCCCTTTGTTCTACCCAACCCAATTGCCATAGTGACCACGGACGCTTCCTTGATAAGGTGGGGGGGCATTATCAGGAAAAAACAGCCCAAGGCACATGGAAAGAACACGAGGCTCACCTGCATATCAGTGTCCTAGAGATGAGAGTGGTACTTCTAGCATTGCAGTCCTTTCAAGACTCTCTTCCTCTGGGGACCATTGCGATCCAGACAGACAACATGTCAGTAGTCTGGTACATAAACAAACTAGGAGGAACCAAATCTTGCCCCATGTCAAGAAGCCTTGAGAGTATGGTAGTGGGCAGAATCCATCCAATGCTTTCTGATAGCAATGCACATCCCAGGGAAGTCCAACGTGATAGCAGACAAGCTGAACAGGGCAATTCTATTGCCTCACGAGTGGTCCCTAAAGAAAGAAGTGGCGGAAGACATATTCCACATATGGGGTCAGCTTTGCTGCGATCTTTTTGCCATATCCACAAACATGAAATGCAGCAGCTACTTTTCCCTAATCCCCCCCCCATTGGAGGGAAGCCCCAAAGGATGCACATGTTTACAATTGGCCCCCAGGTCTCTCTTATGCTTTTCCACCATTCCCTCTGATACCCAAAGTTTTACAGAAAGCCAGTGCTCTGGGATGGACCATAATTCTGATAGCCCCCTATTGGCTTCACCAGATTTGATTCCCCTTTCTTCGACCTCATCTATTGGAAGAACCATGGATCCTGGACCCAGTTCCAGATCTCCTGATTCACTCATCTGGGGCTCTTCACCCATCCCTTCGGTCCCTCAGATTGACAGCTTGGCTGCTCCAATTCCAAACTTAGACAGGCTTCAGAATCTTTCAGCTGCAGCCCAGCATATATTGACATCCTGTCACACATCATCCACTAGAAAGCTATATCTCAGCAAATGGAAAATATTTTCAATATGGGCATTACAAAATCAGATTGATCTTTCTTTAGCCCCATTAGCTTCTATTTTAGAATTTTTGACAAAACTATTCAATGAGGGAGCAGCTCCTGCAACTATTTGAGTCCAATTGCCTGCAATCTCCAACTTCCATCTTGGTGAGAAAGGGTCAAATATGTCTCATAGACTCTCAAAGGCTTTTCTCAAGGACACGATACATTTAAGACCACCCATCAAATCTCCTCTTTCCCCATGTAATCTAAATTTTGTACTATCACAAATAATTTTCATCACCCTTTGAACCAGCCTCTTCATGTGACCTTAAATATATTATATTGAAAACCATCTTTCTCTAGTAGGTGTTACTTCTGCTCGGAGGGTTTCAGAGTTACAGGCCTTGTCCATAAAACACCCTTACATGATATTTCATAATGATAGTGTCTCTACGGACAAATCCCTCATTTTTACCCAAGGTATGCTCAGAAACAAGTCTCATTCAGTCTATAGAATTGCCTGTATTCTTCCCCAAGTGTGGCAGTGAGGCAGATTATATGTTACACAAGCTTGACATTCACAGACATCTATGCTTCTATTTTGACAGGACCGAGGATTTCAGGAAAATGGATCAACTCTTTGTTTCCTTCTCAGACTCCAAGAAGGGGGTGCTCCTGTTGGAAAAAACAATTTATCAAAATGGTTATCGGACTGTATTTCCTTTACTTTACAGTTCAGTGACTTCACCATTACAAGGCAAGATAAAGGCCCACTCAACTAAGTGGTATCCACTTCCTCAGCTTTTTCTGCTGAAGTACCAATAGATACAATTTGTGCAGCAGCCACTTGGTCAAGGCCTCATACTTATATCACTCATTACAAAGTGGATAGGGCCTCCAGGGACAGGGTTTCCTTTGGTTCCACTGTCCTAAAGAATATACTCCCATGAGCCACCCAAGAAGATGGTGCTTGAGACGCTATCCCATCAGTGAGAATGAAGGCAAGATGGAACAACTTCACATAAACAAGCTATGTACTCACCATAATGTTCCATGTCAGCTGTTCATCTTCTGTTCATTCTTACATCCCACCCGCCAACCCCCATCCAGGCTTCTTGAAGATAGAGAATCTGAGGTCAGGTACGTCTGTAATTGACGTTTATCTAGGGTATTCTATACTTGCTATATTGGGAGATGGCTTACTCCATTGTTGGCAGCAAATAAGATCTGAGGGAAGCACCAGTGCATCATGGGATGGGGAGTAGACCTCAAGCTTTTGCATTTGGCCGAGTCGGAGCCAAGAATCAGCTCCGAACCCCTCATCAGTGAGACTGAAGGCAAGATGAACAACTCGCATGGAACATTATGGTGAGTACATAACTTTTTTTTTCCTGCAACTTACCTTTTTTACCAACTATTGCTGCTAAGCTTCCCCAGGAATCTGGCACTTTTTTTGAGTTAACCATGGGGCAACCTTCTATTTCCTCAGCTGTACCTTCTTCCAGCTACAAAAAGAAAAAGATCGTTAAGCAGCTTTTAACACCACAACAGTCTGATATTTTGTCCGAGTTGCAGGTAAATGACTGCTGTGGCCAAAGCTGGTTCCTTGGACCACTCATCTTTTTCTTTGGGTCCTGTTGATGCAGTTTCTACAGCCACCATGGACCAGGGATTAGACGCAACCTCCATAGCTGTTGGTGTGCCCTTGTTACTTTTTCCCCTTTTAATGTCCTCCTAAACAGTAGATATATGCTATACAGTCCACCTACAAGCTTAAAAAAGTCAACAAAATTCCAGTCTTTTTTCAGCAACTTTTTCTTGCAAAGTCATATTTCACAAATTTGAGAGATGCTTTATAGTCTGTCATTTATTCACTTATTTCAGTGTTGCTGTTCATGTCATCTTCATCTCTCATCACCAGACTATGATTCAAGTCCAAGGTACTCCTGAATCTTTTAGTCAATTCCTGCACTTTTTTTGCTGTTTCAAGCATTTTTCTTTGGAACAGTGGAAAATGTTTCACTGGCAGTCTCTCTATGAACCTTACTGTCAAAATAATGAGAAGTGGGGTCCCCTTCTGCTTGTTGGTTCACTTTTTGTTAGATATTTTTATTTCTTCCTTAGCCTTTTCTGCATCAAAAATTACTTTGATCCCCCAGGAAAAATACTCTAAAGACAACAGCTTGAATCTCATACCTGCCTTTCGATATTCCCTCATGGCAGAGATATATTTGCTTCTCTTTTGTCTGGTGTACAGTGGATAATCATTTTTTACAAACACTTTGCTGTCTCCAGTTTTTAATACTTTGCACTTCTGCCACAGGTTGTCAGGATCAACTCTTTCTGCTGGTATTATTGCTTCTTTACTGATATAGGTCTTGGCTGCTTTCCCATTGCCTGGTTTCGAGCATATCCTCTGTGGCCTTTCAATTAACAAATCCTTTTGTGGAACTTAATAACAGTAACTAATAGTTGCTTATTTGTGTTTTCATAAAACTAATACAGTCTGTACCTCTTCTACTTTGTGTGGTACAGCTGAACATCTTAGGTTTTCTCTGCATGCTGTCTTCTAATTGTACTATTTTTTGAAACAGCTCTTCTTAAGAAGCCTCATATTTGGACATCTTCATTTTAGCCTCAGATTTTTGTAGTTTTTAGTTCATCGGAACAGCTAGTTAAAGCTTTTTCTGTTTTTTCCAGCCTTTTATTATTTGAGTTGATGTATTCTTTCCATGTTTCATTTAGTTTAGTAATCTGAGTGCATTTGATTTTTTTTTCCTTCTAATTTAATGAATGTCATCTTTTGAACCAAAGCTGAAACCTGAACCTTTTTTGCTGAACAGCTGCATAATCCTTTTCAGACTGTTCTCTTCACCTTTTCTCATGGATTTTCTTTCAGGTTTTCCAAATTTGTTCTTTGCTGCAATCCAGGCAGTGTACTTACTAGCCAGTAAGTGAATTTTAACCAAATAACAGTTTCAGTGACATTCCTTTTTCTCAGTTTCTGTTTTCACACTGGGAAAGTTGAAGTTAAGCTGCTGATCAGTGTGCAGCCGTCTTGGAAGTCTCATAGTGTGCCTTTGCTGGGCAGAAGAAAGTTACTCTTGTTAATCCAGGGAGAAGGGGTAGGGAATCCCTTTCTGCTTATCCAGAAAGTTGTGCCCATCCCTGGGAAGGTGATTTCTTTCAGTTTTGGGTCTGTTTCTTCAAGAATTCCTGTCTAAAAGATCCAAAACACTAAACATATGTCTTCTGTCTCAGTGACACTGAACAGGAGTAAATTATTGTGCTTAACCTAAGGGTTTAGTGCAGGCTTTTGACACTTCTTATATGGCTGATAATGTTTAAAGGAAAATGGAGTTCTTTAAAAAAAAAAAAAAAAGAGATTAGAGTTTGAACCTCAAAAGGAATGTGAGGGACAGATGATATAATATCTTCATAGGTATCTGATTCAGATACTGATGAGAGTGATTTTAGATGGTGTCTGTGAAAGATTCTAATTCTCCAAGACTCATTCCCAAAAAATACAGGGCCAGTGAAGAATAGTTCTTGATTTATTTCGACACAACACATTCTTTAAAGTATAAATATTTCTAATGGTTGTAATCAAAGACCTACTACACTTGTGCCAGAAGATTTTGGTGGTCACTTTAGATGTAAAGGATGTATTGGCATGTTAAAATCCTGTAGGAGTTTCCTGAGATATCAGGTAAGGAATCATTTTCAGTCAACACTGAGCAAGTGGAAGTGTATACATATTTGGGAATTGATGAAGTATCAACAATAAAACATGAACAAATGATTAAGGAATATTTTAGAAGACTAAAATTAATACTGAAAATAGTGTTGACATCTAGGAACAAAGTCCAAGCTATAAACCAATTTGCTCTTCATGTCCTAACTTACAGTTTTGGAGTGACTGACTGTCTCCAAAAGGTGTTGGATCTGTTGGACAGGAAAACAAGGATGCTCCAGGCTTATCAAATGATTTATAAAAATCAGTGTATACCAAGACCATATATTCCCCAATCTGAAGGAGGTATGGGCCTCCTCAAAATTGATTACCTGGATAGATCTGCAATCTTAGGACTCCACACATCTGCTGACCTCACAAGACCGAAACATAGTGAAAGATGTTCTTCGTCTCACATTGCTGCAGTCATAACCTGTGGGTAGTCCGCTGTCCTCGGTCGGCCCGAATACCAAAGAGTTAGGCTGGCGTCGGTCATGGACGCCCGGAGCTGACGTCAGTACGTAGTAGTACTTAAGCGCATGACCGACGCCATATCCTCAGTCTTTCTTGCCGCGTGGTCCGAAGCAGAAGCAGCGTTTGCAAGTGCCGTTCGGCGTTCTGAAATTTTCAATTATCGAGTTTCAGACCGAAGACCAAGTTGGGCTAAGTACCCCGTTGGGGAAAATTTTTGTCTTTTCTTGCCTCAGTTAATCCGGATGTCAGAAAAAGTTAATAATTGTATTTCTTGTGGGAAACAGATACCTCATAGGGACTATCATTCTCTCTGTATTCCTTGCTTGGGGCCTGAACACAACGTAGTTGGGTGTCGCTTTTGCGCTAGATTTAATAAGCGCACCATTAAATGAAGATTAGACTGTGCCAGGCTTGTTTTCAGTAAGCGGTGTAACAACAACATGCCGTCGGATCCTCCGACGCCCGCTACCACTAAAAAACGTAAAGATAAATCTTTAAGGTCTAAACCGGATGAGTCGTCCGTTGCGGACGCCGGTTCTATGGAACCTCCGGTTGAATCTGTGGATCCGGCCGAGGTCTCGGCTGAATCCCAGGGGGAACCTTTACTTTTGCAGGAGTTGGCCTCTCAGGAGTTAGGCCAGGCCGAGGGTGCTTCTCAGGTATCTGTAGTTCCATCCTTACAAAAGGTTATTAGGCCTTCTACCTCAGTGGCTAAAGGCCATGCTAAGGCTAAACCTGGTCTTACTGGTACTGGCCATAGCCCTAGTTCTTCAGCTTCTGTTCCTAAAAAACATATGTTGAAAATGGCAGAGGATTTGATTACTTTGATCAGGGGATCTTTGCCCCCCCCCCAGAGAAGAGGCCTAGGGTGGAGACAGATTTAGAGGGAATGGAGCATTCTTCAGACTACTGAGTCCTCAGCTGAGGATATTCAGGATTACCCTCCCTATTCAGATTCGGATGCAGAGGATTCCTGTCCTTCTGCTTCTCCTCCAGAGGATTTTTCCTTTTCTGAAACTTTACATTCCATGAGGGAACATTTCAAGTGGGAAAGTCAGGATTTTTCAGATTCTCGAAAAAGGCTTAGGGAATTTTTGTTTTTACCACAACATAGGCCTTTGGCTATTCCCCCTGTCTTAGATGTTGTTCAGGATGTTTTTTCTGAAGCTTCACTTAATCCTGATTCTTTACCCCCTGCCCCTGTCAAGCCAGACAGATATTACAGAGTTCCAGAAGCACATAAATATTTGTATAAGAGTCCTAGAGCTGACCCGGAAAATTCAAGGGCCGAAGGGTGTCAGGGCTTCTGTGGTTAAGAATCCAGTTCCTTTGGATAAAGATTCTAGAGCGTTGGATAGGTGGGGGGGGGAAGTGTACACCTCTTCTACGTTAGCTATGAGGGCTTTAAATTGCCAGTTTCATATGCTGAAGTATCAGAACTTTTTGTTAGGCCAATTGAAATCTAAGGTGGATGCTTTATCTGAGGGTATAGAGTGTAAGGAATTGCAGGAGTTGGTTCATGCTTCAGATCAAGTTGGAAAACATTCTTTGCAGTGTGGTTTCGATGCTCTTCAGGCTTCATCCAGGGTGGCTGCTACTGGTTCAGTTATTCATAGACATGCCTGGCTTAAGGATCAAAATTTGTCAGAGCATGTTAAAGCTTGGATTTTGGATGCTCCTCTTCAATCTGAAGTTCTTTTTGGTTCTCCTGTGGAGTCAGTTTTGAAAAAGATGGAAGATAAAGCTAAGTCTATGCAGACGGTCAAGGATTTTTTGCAGGTGCAGCCCCCTAAGTTTAGCAGGAATTGGCCTGCTAGAGGATGGTCCTACCCTTCTTCGGATTTTCAGTCTAAGGGCAGGTCTAGACGTGGTAGAGGCAGGGCTCACGCTCAGGGTTCTTTCAGACCTAGGACTTGGAGTTCTCCTGCACAGTCTTCTGGTGAGGGCAGGGGTCAGCCTTTTCGTAAACAGACCCAATGACCTGTATCTTCAGCTGCCAGATCCTTCTTTTCTGGCAGCTCCTCTAGGAGGAAAGTTGGCACTTTTCAAACAAAACTGGCATTTGGTCACCCAGGACAAATGGGTGTTGGAAATAATAAATCAAGGTTACAAGTTTTACTTTCACACTTTTCCTCCTTTCAAAGGCATGCCGGATGTGCCTCCTCAGCAAAGGCTGGAGGCTCAGGAGCAAATTTCTTTGCTTTTACAGATGGGAGCTATCCAGGTGGTACCTCCGTCAGAAGTAGGCCTAGGGTTTTATTCCCGTCTATTCCTAGTGTCAAAGAAAGGAAACACTTGGAGGCCAATTCTGGATTTGTCCATTCTCAATACCTACCTAGACATTCCAAAGTTCAAGATGTTAACATTACAGCAACTTCTGCCTATGCTAGGCAAAGATCACTGGATGGTAACCCTGGATCTCAAAGAGGCCTATCTTCACATTCCTATCAAGCCCAGCTGCAGGAGATTCCTGCGATTTCGGGCTGGTACTTCTCATTATCAGTTCTCTGCATTGCCCTTTGGTTCATCTACTGCGCCCAGGGTGTTCACAAAAGTTCTGGCTCCTGTAATAGCTTTCTTCAGACAGAGGGGAATACAAATTTATCCTTATCTGGACGATTGCCTGATTCTTGCTCAAGACAAAGACAAGTTACTTCAACATCTGCAGTATGTAATGGCAGTTTTAAGGTGCCTAGGGTATTCTGTGAACGAAATAAAGTCCAGTTTAGTACCCTCTCAGGACATGTGCTTTCTGGGTGTGAGACTGAATACAGCTTCTCAGATGGCTTTTCTGACCCCAGACAAACAAAGAACTCTTCACCTATACTTCCAGCAGTTATCAGTACTGTCCAGGCTGACTGCAAGGACAGTCCTTCAAGCCTTGGGGTTCATGGCATCTTGCATTCTAGTACTTCCCAATGCCAAACTGCATATGAGGAAGCTACAATGGTATCTCAAAACTGTATGGACTCAACACTGCCACAATTTGGACACTGTCATTCGGATAATACCTTGCATCCAGAAGGAATTCTTGTGGTGGGCGCAGGAATGTCACCTAAACAAGGGACTCTCTGTGACCCGACCAGAGGCGAGTCAGATCATAACGACGGATGCCTCGGACTTGGCTTGGGGTGCACACTTCAATGGGAAATGGATTCAAGACACGTGGCCTCCCAGACTACAACATTTGCATATCAACATGAAGGAGATGTTAGCAGTTCAATTTGCCCTGATGGCCTTCAAGGACCTACTTCAACCAGGACAGGTGTTGATTCGAACAGACAACACAACAGTCATGTGGTACATCAACAAGCAGGGGGGAACCCATTCTTACCCTCTTTGCAGACAAGCAATGATATTGTGGGAGACTGCTCTGAGTTTGCACATCACTCTTCAAGCACGGTTTCTGCCAGGAGCACAGAACTCCTAGCAGATGTATTGAGCAGACAAATTGTGGACCCCCCACGAGTGGAAATTGGATCCTCAGGTATTCCAACAGTTGACAGTGGCTTGGGGAACTCCAGACATAGATCTGTTCGCTTCTCCACTAAATTTCCAACTACCAAAATTTTGCACAAAGATGTTTCACCCAAAAGTTTGGAAAGTGGATGCTCTATCTTTCAGTTGGAACAACCTTCACGTCTATGCTTTCCCTCCTCTGCCTCTCCTTCCCAAGGTACTCTTGAAAGTCAGGCGGGACAAGCCTTGCATGATTCTAATAGCACCAGATTGGCCATGTCAGCACTGGTATCCTCTGCTGAGGAGTTTAATTCAGGAGCCTCCTTGGCCTTTGCCACAGATTCCTCACTTGTTGTCCCAGTCAAGCAATCATTTGCTCAATGTCAGGGTGCAGTCCCTGCATCTAACAGCCTGGCGTATTCTGTTTTAGAGCCTGTGGGGTCTCAGCTTCCTCAACAGGTTTTAGATGTCATTTTGGAAGCCAGGCGGCCCAGTACTAGAAAAGTTTATGCTGATAAATGGAGGAGATTTTTTCTTTGGAGCACAGCAAAGGGCTTTGATGTCTCAGTATCTAATTTGAGTTTTACGCTACAGTACCTTACTGAATTACTAGACAAGGGTTTGTCATTTTCCTCTGTGAAGGTTCATGCTGCAGCCATTTCTGCTCACTATGATTGTGACCCTCCTTTATTTTCTCATCCTTTGTTTAAGCAATTTCTTAGAGGGCAAAAATATAAGACCCCACGTGAGCTCCTACTCCTTCCTGGGATCTCAATTTTGTGTTGGAGAAGCTTACTTTACCTCCTTTCGAACCTGCAGCTACGCCTGAGCTGAAGTTTTTGTCTTGAAAACTGCTTTTTGTTGGCCATTACCTCTGCTAGGAGGGTCTCTGAATTGCAGGCACTCATGGCAGTTGAACCTTTCTGGTATTCCATAAGGATAGGGTGTCTTTGCACTAACCCTACTTTTATGCCTAAAGTGATTTCTAATGTGGCCTTGAACCAGTCTATTCATTTGCCTACTTTTTATGCTGATCCCCAAAATAAGGGAAAAAGTCTTGCATTCTTTGGACATTCACAGGCAGCTACGTTATTATTTGAGCAGAACTAAAGAGTTCAGGCAGACTCAACAGTTATTTATTTCTTTTGCTCTGGCTTCTCAAGGGAAAGCTGTTTCAAAGCAAACTATTTCTAAGTGGATTGGTCATTGTATTGCTTTTTGTTATTCTCATCATGGGAAGAATGTTCCTGCTGGGATCAGACCTCATTCCACTAGGGCTACTGCCACATCTACTGCCTTTTTGAGGGGGGTAGCTACTAAGGATATTTTGGAAGCAGCTACTTGGAGTTCAGTACACACTTTTACTAAACATTACCATCTCCCTCTTTATTCCAAGTCTAGGGCTGGGTTTGCCACTGCAGTTTTACAGGGCATGTTAGCAGCTCCTAATGCTTTTTAGTTTGCCAGCCTCCCTTTTCCTTTGCTTTGGGATTCTACCCACAGGTTATGACTGCAGCAATGTGAGGCGAAGAACATAGTACAGTTTTGTACCTACCATAAATGTAGATGTTCGAGGATCCACATTGCTGCAGTCCTATTTTCCCTCCCTCCTTCCCCTCTATTGTTTGGGGTTGCTGTTTTTTCCTTTGGGATAATTGTTATTTTCTCACTTGTGGTTGTTGGGTATTTACTATTTTGGCTCTGGCCTTTCCTTTTTAAGGCCTTCTGACATCTGGGGCAAGAAAGACTGAGGATATGGCGTCGGTCATGCGCTTAAGTACTACTACGTACTGACGTCAGCTCTGGGCGTCCATGACCGACGCCAGCCTAACTCTTTGGTATTCGGGCCGATCGAGGACAGCGGACTACCCACAGGTTATGACTGCAGCAATGTGGATCCTCGAACATCTACATTTATGGTAGGGACAAAACTGTACTTTTTAAAACATGAGGAGAATAAGATTAAAGGTGACTTCCTTGCGTAGTTTAGCAGAAGCATCTCTGTGTCGAGCTGGAATCAAAATCATACTAGAAGTAGATAAAAATCAGGCGGCAGCAGCTCAATGCGGCAAAAACAAATGAAAGAATATAAGGTGAAGGATGAGATGAGAAGGAAAAAATGTGGAAAATGCGTAAATATAGTAAGTACAGAAAACCTCATGCTGATCAGGATCAAGGACAGGACAGATATAAAGGATGTATTGGCATCTTAAAATCCTGTAGGAATTTCCTGAGATCTCAGGTAAGGAATCATCATTTCCCATTTACAGGTCTGTCTTTTGGACAGAGACAAGATCAGGTGCATTTTCCAAGTGTCTTGTTACAGCAGTTGTGGCCTGTGTATAGAATACCTGTGAGTGGTTATTCTATTCCTTGACACTTTAAGTTTTACAGTGAACAAGATGACTTGTGATCCTCTGTCAGGAAACTTTTTTTTCAAGAATACACCTTTGTATTGTTGTCCAATCTCACCTTCATTCTTACTAGGATGGGTTCAGATCAGATCCAGCTCAGCCTTATATGCATGCTGAAGGCCTTCCACTAGTTTGTGGCTAAACCCTATCCCAGCATGCCCTAGGAATGTCTCCCAGATCTCGTTTGCCACTAAACAAGATTGGCTGCTCATTCTGCTAGCTCTGGCTAAGTATAATCTTTATTTACCTCTCAGTGTTTAAATCTTGCTGTATTTGTTATATTAGGGTTACATAGTTGTAGTTTGTTGTGCTAAATAGTATACTCTGCCTCTTTTGTCTGTTTTTTCTGCTGGTTGGCCATCACCTTTCATTGGGCCTTAGTCTCCCTCTCCCGGCTTTCCGTAAACTTCTATAGCCCGTTTGTTAGAGGGCTCTCTCTCTCTTTAAAATCCTGTTGTTTCTGACAGTTTATTTAAATTAGAGGACGGTCTCCCCTTAGCCCTTTTTACTTAAAAACAAGCTTATATCGAGAGGATTGTTAAAGACCCCCTTCTCAGAGCTGTTCAGGAAGGTCCGGGTTCTTCTAAATCACAAAAGTCTCCTTCCTCAAAATCTGACAAAACAGAGGAGAGATTTTCAACTTCTAGTGCTCCATCAGAGCCATCTAAAAATGGCAAAAATTTCATCTCCGGATCCAAAAAGTCATCGGCCCTGACACCCATCTGTTTCGGCGCCAAAGGAATTTGAAATTCAGAGACAGTTCCCAGTCTTGGAACCATTCTCTCTGATGCTCAGGTCACCCATTCTGCAGCATTCTAAACCTCCAGCCCCCTCAACTCGGTCTAACAGAAGCCTCTCTAAGAATACTGTGGATCGAGTGGTACAAAGGCTATTAAGGACTCTGGCACTGGCCAAATTATTATCGGATCCAACCCTGAGGGATTCGGATCTGACTGCATCCTCCCCTTCTGCTCCGATTCCTCCTCCGATCCATTCTCAGACTTTGGAGTTTGAATGTCCAGAGCTGTTACTGGTGGAAACTTCTGAGCCAAGACCTATATCGACATCTTTGTCCCTGACCATTGCTCTGATGTCCTCTGCTCCATCGTAACTCATGGAGTCTAGGTGCTGGCACTGTCCAGTTGGGTCTGGAGAGGCGAGTCTGAGCGGACATTTGTCGAATCCAGTCTTGCCTCTCGGGACATCGACTCAGATGAGCTCGGCTCTTGCCTCAGCCTCTGGTCCATCATCCTTGGTTCCAGGGATTTCCTCGGATCAAGGGTGGGGGGGCTTTGAAGTAATGAGGAGAGTGCTGTCTCCACAGACAATTCCACTGTTCTCTCCGGATGTTCAATCCCCCTAAAGCACCTGTCTGCCTCTGTATCCTTGCTTCTACAGGGACACAGAGATCCTAGGCCTCAGGATGGCCCACAGGGCACCCCCCCTCCCCCCCACTCTTCTGAAATCTCTCCAGTGCCCCGCTGAGGAGGTCCCTTGGAAGAGGTTATGTAAGAGGAAACATTTAGATTCCCCACAAGAGTCCTTCATTTCTGATATGGAACTCAATGAAGCTGTGGGATCCCCATGGTCATCTCCTTTGGAGACATCCTAGAAATACTTAAACAGAGAGGTGGCTGGAAGCCCACAAACCCTTCAGCAGATGAGTCCATACTCCTGAAGGCTTTTGGATCTCAACCTTCCTCCAGTTGGGTGTCTCACCTTTTGACAAACTGATAGACCTGGTTTCTCGAAAGGTGTGGGAGTCTCCAGATTCAGTGGCACCTGTTCCTAGGAGGCCAAATAAGTTTATTACGTCCCCAGCTGACAAAACTTTACTGACCAAGGGAGCCCCAGTAGATGCTATTGTGGCGGTGGCAGCCACCAAGAAAGAACTCTCTGAGACATCTTCATTTGTTCATCCACCAGAGTCTCATACGATGGGCAGATATGGAAAGCGCATTTTTTCTTCAGCGACTTTTGCCCTCAGATTACTGGACTACCTTACCCATTTTACAAGATTACAGAGAGATCCGTGAAAGAGCTAGGATATGCTCTCCATGGTTCGGTAGCTGATGAGGTTGCAGATAGTCTCCTCTCAGCTGTCTACCTTAAATTCAGTCAACTCCTCCATGAGGCTGATCTCTTATGCAGCAGATGGAGTGAGTAGAGCAGCGGGTTCAGGAATTTCCTTAAGGAGACATTCCTGGATGTGCTTGTGTGACTTTGTGGAACCTTTTAAATCTTCCTTTGTTCATGCCCCACTAAATGGCTCATCTCTCTTCAGGCCCAAAGTCAAGGACACACTAACCAGGTGTGAACAGGAAGGAAAGGCTCAGTCTGCCATAGGAGTCCATTTTTCCCCTACCTAACAGACTATATCCCAAAGGTCAGAGAGGAAGTGGAAAATGTGGTTTCAAAAATCTTAGAGAACTTTCCAGGACACACGTGGTGAATCTTCCCCCAAGGGAGAGAGGGGAATTGGTAATGGAAGACGCTGACCATGTGCCAGAGGGGGTCTGCAGAATCAGGGTAACGGAGAATATTTCTTTGGTAAGCCCTTCCAGCACTTCTGAAAGGAGGCCCACCTGTCCCCCTCTGGAGGCAGTCGGGATTCGCTTATCTTTGTACCCAGAAACCTGGCAACAAACAAAAGACAAATGGGTACAAAACATCATATCCAGAGGTTACTTCATTCCCTTTCTTTTCCCACCCCAGTCATAAAAAAGATTTCCAGACGTTTCACCCAGTCAGAGAGATCAGGCAACTCTTGACATTCAAAAGTTGCTAGACAAGAGAGTCATCCAGACAGACCCTGCAGACGAAATAGGATCCAGAACTTACTCAAGATTCTTTTTAGTTCCAAAGACGACAGGAGACTGGTGACCAATTTTAGATCTCAGAAATCTAAACAGACCAGTAAAAAAAAGTCCAGGTTCTGGATGGAAACACTGCAGTTGATACTCCCTTTCCTGGGACAAGACAATTGGATGTGCTCAGTAGATTTCCAGGATGCGTACTACCACATAAAAATGGACAGGTGATCCAGGAGACACCTGTGCTTTTGACTAGGAGCCAGTCACTATCAATTTTGAGCTCTGCCCTTCACCACAGCCCCCAGAATGTTCACCAAATGTATGGCAGTAGTCACGGCTCACTTGAGACGCCTAGGATTCCGGGTGTTTCCATACTTAGACGACTGGCTCCTAACTGCCACCACTGAGCATCTACTAATAAAATCCGGACAACAACAAGAAAGGAGGGGGGGTGTCCATATTCATAAAGGACACCCACACCTCAAGGTTGGTGGTAACGCACGATGCATCGGAGACCATCCAGGTGCAATTAACCATAGGCAAGACTGCTCTGCAATTTGTAGCATGTTACAGGTCACCCTCTCAAACTCAGGAACCTCATATGGCCTTCCTGAAAACATTGGAGGGGATAAATGTATCTCCAAACACCATCATACTAGGTGACTTCAACTACCCTAATATAGACTGGGAACACTACTCAAGCCCAAACACTCTAACCCAAAGATTCCTGGAGTTCATAAACTCAAATGCCATGGAACAACTAGTCACCATCCCCACAAGAGGAGAAAACATACTTGATCTCATCATCACGAACATGGGATCAAAATGTTCAACACCGGAAGTATACCCTCACTGGTGAGATCAGATCATAAACTAATCTCGCTGGAGGTCCTCATCCCGCCCCCACCTGAAACAAAAAGACCACAGTGAAAAACTTCTCAAAAGCCGACTTCACACTTCTAAAAACTAGTGTGGTCTCCTTTAAGGCCCCTGAACCAGTGGTAAACATTACTCAAACCGCTGAATCACTTACAAATGCCTTCTACCAGCACCTACAGGACTGCATGGATCAGGCTATCCCAAACAAAACTAAGACTCTCTGTACCAAAGGCAAGCGTCCAGTCTGGTGGACCCCAGCCATAAACAAGCTCTACAACAAAAGGAGGAAGCTACTACAAGATAGAGCAAAATCCTTGAAAGGTAAGACACCTTTGATCATCATAAGTAAAAAACTAAGAGCTCTCATAAAATCATACAAGGCAAATTTTGAGAGAAAAATCGCCAAGGACTCAAAAGACAATCATAAGGCCTTCTTTAGCTATGTTTGAAACCTAGGAGGAAACTCCCAGATATGCTCAGAATTAGTTCAAAATGATGTGAAAATTACTGAACCTTTACACATTGCCAACATACTGGCTGACAGGTTCAGTGCAAACTTCTCCCTCCCCAAAGGAGAGATATCTATACCAGAAGATTGTAGCCCCCAAACATCTCCAACGCCCAGGTGAGAA